>NW_021136059.1:0-70747 GCF_004193835.3 Ostrinia furnacalis | reverse complement strand
TAATATTATAAATGCGAAAGTAACTCTGTCTGTATGTCTGTCTGTTACGCTTTTCCGCTTAAACCTCGCAACCGATTTTGATGAAATTTGGCATAGAGATAGTTTGAGTCCCGGGAAAGAACATAGGATAGTTTTTATCCCGGTTTTTAAAACAGGGACGCGCGCGATAAAGTTTTTCTGTGACAGACAAAATTCCACGCGGGCGAAGCCGCGGGCGGAAAGCTAGTTATCTATAAATAGACCGTGTGTCCGTCTGTTTAGACGCGTTATAACGAGACAGCTCGCGGATTAAGTCTTTCAATATCTCGTTAGTTTTATAGTTATTATTATAATACTGTGGATATTATTCAGAGAGGCTATAAGCGCACTCATCGTGATCGTAAAATAGTCGTTGAGAATTTTATTTATGTTGTAAAACTATTAATAACCTAGAATAGGTGTTGTGACTTTCGACTTTTGAGCAGTGGCTCAAAAACGTAATTCAGTTATGACGATTGATAAAAATTATGTTATAGATGCTTTGACCTTTTTCACAATCTTGGAATTGAACTAATCATCTTCACACTTCTCATAAACTTGTTTATAAATAGGGGACTGCCTTTATTACAAAGGAAATCTATTTGCGTTTGTATATTATCAAGTACACAATCTTTCCGTTTATTTGTATTATCAAGCACTTTATTTAATACTAGCTTTCCGCCCGCGGCTTCGCCCGCGCCTGCTGACAGACAGACAGACAGACAGACAGACAGACAGACAGACAGAGTTACTTTCGCATTTATAATATTAGTTGGGATGATGTAACAGATTTGAGCTTCTAAAGTAAAGTAATATAGAAATGGAAGAATCATTTCAATGCATTAATACTGACGTGTAAAAGTGCTTTTTAAAGCCTATTTGCAGAAATAAATGAGTTTTATTAGTTTTTATGAGTTTTTTAATTTAATGATTCCTATAGGTACAGGTTGATTGAAGAACCATAGTAAAACACCTCATAACAGGTTCTACATGACTTTGAACCCATGACTGGGTGTCTCTCAGTAAGTCTTTATCATTTTGAAGATGAAACACCAATCGTTACTTATGCACACAAAATATTTAGACACATAAGTAAGTATCATTTCATAATTAAAAAAGCCAAGCCCAAGCAAGTTAACCTGCAGTTGAAATCTAGTTCAATGTAAACAAACCTCTGGCAGGTAAATAGAGGAAATGAATAAACAATATTGTTCTGAAACTTGGAATCGAGTTGCGAACTCGACTTTATCTAAATTGGTCTTGTCCAGTCTCGTCACTCGATACAATTTGCTTCTGCAAACTTACTTCATATTAATTAAAACAGCAGCCGGCCGCTCTCACGGTAGACATAACGAATTGAAGGAACAGTACGACCACAAAGTATGATTGCAATCAAGCTTTTCTAGAAATATGAGCAATTTAAAATATGGCATGGAAATTAACTAAATAGGATAACTTCAACAATGTACTCTTGTGCAGGAGAAAAGTCAAATTCTGGGTTGAAAAAAATATTATTTTAGACATATTGATAAAAGATTTTCTATTAAAAATTTGATTGGGAAAAGTAGTGATTAGAAAAACTAATTAGCGAATCTTTCTTTTAAAATGGAGACTTTCGGGAATATCGGAGTCACATGTTACACATGACTGCAGGATATTCTACGATGACTGTTTATATTAGACACTTTCTTACTTAAAATAATAATAATGGGAAATAAGACTACTGTGCCCATTTACAGTGTTAAAATTTAGTTCAGGGAATATAAGTACTTAATTATAGCCCAATATTGGATGGAAGCTATCAGAACTTATTTTAAGAAAAGCCTCTGACAATAATTGCTAAAATATGAAGAGTAAAATGACATTGGTGTTAAAATTTTCTTTTATAGATTTATTGTTTTTCTCTATCTTCTATCCCTTTTCAAGGCCAATGTTTGCCAATTCTTTGCATAGGGGTCCCCTACGCAAAATCAATAGACATTTTAATAATACAAGTAGGTACTTATCTATAGCGTACATTGACTTCATTTATCAGTGAAATGTTTCGTTCGAAACAAGTATCGCAAAGTTGGTTTTCGGTGAATTATTACATCGGGGAATTCGAACTAATCTAAAGCATCGATCAATGGAGCAATCGATCAATGGTTTTCGTTGAAGGAAATCGATCATTTGACTTTGAAAAGGAGGTTGACAGTAGTGACTGAGTTTCTTGCGCTGCTTCTTCTCAGCACTGGCCCATTTATTGTCTGGAAGCAGTGGTAGGGTTAATACTGGGACGTGTAAAAGTGCTTTTTAAAAGCCTATTTGCAAAACTAAATTAGTTTTATGAGTTTATGACTTTCGAAAAGTTTATGACGATATTGAAAATTTGTCATGTAATGAACATTATGAATAAATTTCTTATTCTTTCTACAGCGTTCGGTTGTTTTTGACGTCATTCTGTTAATGCAACCGATGCATTTCTTTTCAGGTCTTACAAAAACAATTTAGTGAGCCTTTCTAACGACGTATTGTCTCTATTCATTAAGTAATAAGTAAGTAAATAAGTAAGTAAGTAAATAAGTTATTAGTAAGGTATCTTAAATTCCAGAAAAAAGCAGGATTTGGGAATATAACTCACTTTGATTTGATATTAATTCCTAAACCACTTTGAAATATCGACTTATTAATCCTTCTCTAACGCCTTTTAGGTAATACATAAAGTTCAATGTATATTTTATAAAGGGACGATCAATTCAACACCGATGATGGATATCCAATGATACAAGAAAATGTTCTTTTCATAATGTCCGTCCGTACGCTGATCCTTTTTTGTCCGCAAAGTTTGCAATAAAATATCATATTTTAACGTATAAATAATAAGTACTACGTTCCTACAAAATTTATATTTCAAGAATATGCTATTTTTATACTACCTCCACAATAATCCTAATTGGAAATTGCACCTTTAGCAGACACGAGCACATAAATGCATGCAACTCTATGTAAATTATTCCTTTGTAATTATATTTAAATTTTAATTATGTGTCTAAGTATACAGGCTGACTTTTAAATCATTGACATCCTTTTAAACTAAGACTCTACTCATGGTAGGTACATAGTACATTCCCTGAATATGAGACAAGTCCAACGAGTTAAAATTTCAAAAATTAAAAACTTGTACAGACGACAGCATATCAAACTAAACACTGGCAAAGCAACAAAAATGTATTTATAGGTAGTCGGATGTGCTGTTAAGTTAACAATCGTTTTAAACTCTTTTTATGAGCACACTAATACAAACAAATAGTAAAATTAAGATAAAAAAAAACTCATTGGATTTGTCTCATGTTCAGGGAATTTACAATGTATCATGAGTAGAGTCTTAGTTTTAAAGGATGCCAACGATTTAAAAGTCACCCTGTAGATTTATCTTTGCACGTGACTATGTCGTTTCAAATGCCCATAGAAAGCTTTTCTCATACGCATGTGCCCATTTTAGGCATTTCTAAAGGCCACAAAAGATCCCAACCATCACGTTTCAAACCAGGCCAACTAAACACGTGTGGAGGATTACACATTTAAGGGCAAGTTTTGGAGGGCTTTATTTAAAGGGCTCATTATAGGACACTTTTGAATGCGGGAGTGCGAGAATGGCGCCTCTGAATGTCGTGCCCTGCGTAGGATTAGCCTATCTCCATTTATCTATCAATATTATAAAGCTGAAGAGTTTGGTTGAACGCGCTAATTTTCAAATCGGACCAGTTGTTCCTGAAACTGGTCCGATTTGAAAAAATATTTTTGTGTTAGATAGCCCATATCGGGGAAGGCTTTAAGCTAATGATGTTATGATGATGATAATGATGACACCCTACGGCCAATAGGGGCGGAGCATTAGAAAAAATTGTTTATTTTATTTTATTGTTAGGAAAACAAACAGCATTCAATAACACACATAGAGTTACCAATTAAACTTCACATTTTCCAAAAGAGTTTTTACAAATAGTTCTTACATAGATATCGTTTTTGGAAATTGAGTAAATTGAGTTGCAAATGTTATTCAAACTATTTTAACGCGTACGAAGTCGGGGGCAACTTTAGAGCTTGGTCTAAAGTAGACAGAGTTTTGGAAAAGTAAGAAAATTTGTGTTTGTTGAATTAGTCAAGAAGTGGTTAAATTGTCCTTAATTGTCTCTAATTTTTTCTGAATATTTATACGGTTAATTAAATGAGCATTATGTGTTTAAATCTAAACTTCGTATTGTGGACCTAGAGAATTCAAAAACAATATTTTTAATTACCGACGAGGAATTTTGAACGAAAATTGAAGCTTGGAAATGTAAATCCCTACGGTTGTAATGAGATTTCGCTGAAAAAACACGATAATTAATGTTACGAGATAAACGCTAAAAGATTTACAGCTTTGTTTTTCTTTTACCCTGATTGTTTAATATGAAAATTCATTACAAAGATTGAAAGCGGGTAGGTAGGACTAAATTATAAAAAAGCGTTTTTAAATAAGTCTATTTTTAGTTTTTTCGCAATTAATTTTAATAAAATACACGTCCCACACGTCATTTTCTTTTGAAGTTATTTTAAATGATTATGTAAGAACAATTTGTGCAATTCTTTTGGCATTATACAGGGTGGCCAGGGAGTTGACGTTCAAAGCTAAAATTTAAATACCTTACATCAAGGTGTATCTAAATCACCCCCATTTATGTTCTACGATTTTGTTTAGTTTAGGAGATAGTAGATAGATACTGGGTCGCTCGCTAGTAAAAACCCAAAATTGAGATCCCCGAAAGTGCGAATTAGTACCTACATTAAATTAGATATTGTATGTTATAATCCACCTGATTGGTTGATAACAAGTTGAATTTTAAAGACACGTCGAGCCATCAAGTCTGGCCGTACTTGTCGCTTGATACATGATACAGCATGCATAGGCGCTCGTCATATTGAAGAGCCATGTCACTTGCGGCGCGGGACGCATCGAACTGGGTCGCTCGTATAAAGATTGACACGCCCGGACGTCCGGATGCGTTGCGGACTCGTAGGGTGACCACCGTAGATTGGTGGCGGGACAAAAGTGGGAATTTTGAAGATTCCTTGTTGATTTTTTAAAATTTGCTTATTGTAGTAAAATAAGAATAAAAATAACTAAAATAGTTAAACATCACAATAGTTCTAAACGAGTCTGTCAGAAAAATAAGTTAAATGTTAAAACCAAAAAAAATGTAAACATTCATTTGAAATATTTTTATTGAATCCCTTTGTTTCTCTTGTAGGTCTATATTTTTGCGTTTCAATTAAAACCTTTGTTAANGTTTCCGAGTATTAAGCGAAAAACCGAAAAGTGGCAACTTTAAACCCCCCTCTCCCCGCCGGCTCAAGGGCTAAGGGCGGGGACTTTTGCTATGTTCACCTCCTAACTAGTCTAAATAAAGTCCTGAAGTCAGAAATTGTGTTCTACAGTTTTCCATCTATAATGCTTTATTGACTGGACTATATGTACAAAGTTTCATTTCATTAGCGTCATCACGCTTTTAGTAATTAATCCGTAAACATCATCATGTCACAGTCATCCGCGCAATGTACGAAATTGAAGTACACAGTTGTCATAAAATTACTCAAAAAGAGGAACAAAACGCTGACGGTAACATTTGATGAGATGTTTACAGTTTATGGGGAGTCTGGGCCTTCATTTGCCATCATGAAAGATTGGATCCGATAGTTCAAGCATGGCAGGGAGTCGCTAAAAGATGACCGCAAGTCAGGGCGGCCAGATTTCGCCATTAACGAATAAAATAATGAAAACTTAAGGAATCTTGCTTTAGAGATCAGCGAATTAAGTTGTGACAGATAGCTGAAGCCATAGGCATTAGCAAAGAACGTATCGGCGATATTTTTCATACTCATTTGCACATGAAATAGGGGTGCGCGCTATGGGTGCCAATAATGCTCACGCCGCTCGACAACCAGCGTCGAGTCACAACTTCGCAGGAGTTTTAGGACATCTTTGGCCATAATCCTAACATTTTTTTTCTCACATTATCACTATTGATAAATAATAGATCCAGCAGTACGATCTAGAGTCAAAATAAGAGTCAATGCAATGGATTCAAAATAGAAAACGCCGCCGCGGAAATTCAAAGTGGAGCGATCGACACCCAAGCTCATAGCCACTATTTTTGGGATTGTGGAGGAATTTTATTCATTGACTACCTACTTAAAAAATACTACAATAAACGGGAATTATTATGCTGTACTGTTGATAGGAGTGCGTCAAGTGGTTGTTGAAATATTAAGAGGCAAACTGGCGAACGGAAATCTGTTACTGCAAGACAATTCACTCGCGTACACCGCGCATGTTGCATGGCTTGTCCCGGGTAAAACAGGATTTCAAGAAATTAATCACCCACCACACAGTTTAGTCCGATTCTCTAGCTATTTTGTCTAATTCTCTAATTGGAAAAAATACCTCCAGGAACGAAGATTTTTGAGTGCTAAAGAAATGAAGGCGGCGTTAAAGGCTCATTTCGAAGGCAAAGATTGTGAATTTTTTTTCAGTGGGTTAAAAGCTCTTTTACACAAATGTAAGAAGTCCGTTGTAGTAGAGGGAGATTAAATAGAAAAATATATTTTTTACACTTTTCTATCGGCATTTTTAATACCCTAGGCTCAAAACTTTTCAGCCGCCCCTCGTAGAAAGTCCTATTTGGTATTCTAACCGTGTGGTACCGCAGCCTACGTAAAATGACAAATTATCCTAATGGGTCCTGAAATTACATGTCTTTGGTAAATTAGATTAAAGAACTTTGACTAATCAATTTGTCTCTCAATATTTCGTTTACTTCTTCTTAGGAATCTTGTCGATCTAAAATTTTACTTGTACGTAAAGTCTTGTCAACCAGTAAGTACCAATCCATCTGTCACAAGGTAAGAACTCGGTCATTAGACTTGTAGACCAACACATGACCTTCAATAGCCATCCCATATTCGAGTAAGCTTGAAAGGTGTCGCTTATGTGTCCCATGAATCAAACAATCTTCTATTCCTCGCACCACCACAACCAAGGACCCTCCTCACCGCTCTGTCACGTCAAACACCAAAACGCGACCCAGTTTGTGACGCGGCCGGATGCCCGGACGTCCGGGCGGACGCGTAGGGTGCCCACACACGGGAGATAGTGCGGGATTCGACGGCACTGACAGCTTATTGACAGTTTGCGTGTAGTCAGAATTCGGTTTGTGACGTGAGAAGTTTCAAAGTTTAGTCTATGGGGTGATAATGTTCCCAAATATTATGTAGTTTAGGCTCTTTGGTAAGGGTACAGGAAATGTAACCTGGTCTGTATTAGGTACCTACTTATAATGCATTTCGTAATTTGTCTTTTCTATTGTATAAATCGATAAGGGATATCGAGCTCGCAACCAAATACTGATAGGCGCGCTTCTAAGTAATTATAATTAATAGCAATTTATTTCTAGGTTAATTGTTTGCTACTTCAAAGGGGAGTNAGGGGAGAGACATTAAAATGTTATTAAGCCTATGACTAATATTTCAAAGTCCACTTGTACGTAATATTATGAAGTGAAATAAGAACGTACACACTAATATGTAAACGTCGTTTTCGGTCGAGTAAGTCTCGAAAATAACTCGAGTTTAATAAAAAGATGAGGACCAATATAAATATGTAATATTGTAAATGTCACTTTTTGTTAGAATTCTAATAATAACTCGATGACAAAATACTGAGAAGTTCCAAAAATACTCTGAACTCTTTCTGAAAACATCTGTAAAGTGACTTCTTACGTGTTCAGTGGTCTGGGTAGCAATTTGCTTAGAAACGTTTCGACTTTTTTTCGATCGCGGGTAGTTTTCTCAATAGGTGTATTAGAATTTGGTTATTTGAAGTGCCTACTACTTTAAAGGTCATTGCTTTTACGCTATTATGGCGGGCTTCAATTATATTAAAGTATTTTTTGCTTTGTTCTCAGGTGACATTAAAATTTTATAATATTTGAAGTTCGTTAATGGATGTTTTAATTTACTTAATGAAACTAAAATAAAAAATACATACTTAGATTAAAAAATAAAAAACTTTCTAGATAAAAAAATACCGTCTACATAAAGTTTTTTTAAAGTAATATGATGACTGTTATTATGAACTAAAAAAATATCTAGGTACATACCTACTTACCTACATAAGAGGGAAAACACAAAAGGATACACGTATAAATAATAACTGAAAATTATTTAATTAATTAAATAATTCTGGTCTTAGTATATTGGTGTATTCCTTGAAATCTCAAGATTTGCCAAAAATCTTTCAGCAATTAGGCGGCCCAGATACCGTCGCACCTGTGTGCCAATTTCGGGCGCATAATTATCCAGCGCGAATAAAAACATGACGTTGTCCCGCTCCAAATCGTAGTCACCTCAGCTCGCCCCTCCTGCTTGCCGCTAAATAGGTCAAACGTTCCTACCTCATTTATTCAACGATTAAAATACTTAAAAATTGTATCCAAAAAAGGTGTCTCGGACGAAACTACACATGGTTACCCCGCGTCCCGCGCAGCGTTTGACAGCTGACTTCTGGCACGCCCAAACTCGCGACCAAACGAAAAGCTTGTAAACATTATACACACCAGCCTACCGACGCACTTGCTGGTTGATATCCTCCGCAGCAGAGGCTTCCTTTCCGTATCATTATCACTGTCGGTGCTGTCCTCACAAAAAGCTGTTTTCTTGTCATCGCCGACAGCATTTCTGTCGGCCACTGACATTACTTCGCGGGCGCTCGCACTCTGAACACACTGCGCGGTGCAAATGCAACTACATCATACAGAATAACTTGATAATTTTACTTTGTATACGAGCCGCTACCTAGCTGACATTTCGGGCAAGCGCCATGACAATTCTGACACATACCCCGCGACTGAAAACAAAACAAGCCTCCCTGAAAAGGACGTAGCGACATCTAGCATGAGTTTGTAGCACTTCCTGATATAAACTGAAAGCTGTGCTGAAAATAGCTGAAAAATTATTTATAAGATGGCGTTGGTATACCGACAGAATAAATAAAGTTTTATTATTTTCAACCTTTAATAAAGTTTATTATAATGTACCGTACATTAAAATGTACAATTAGATAAAACATACTTTTTTCTAATAAGATACGATACTTACCTCTTCTAATTTGTTCCTGGCAGTAAATATTATTTAAATCTTCTAAAAAAGTTCTAGAATTCAATTTCAAAATCAACGATGACTGAACACGGTTTGCCGAGCTCATTTTTTCCTGAAATCCGAGATGCAAACAGTGTGAAGAAACCGCGATAGATTTTTTTTAATTTTTTTATATTAGTTTTTAAGTTAATGTTAAGCAACAACTTTGTGATCGTTTTTCGATAGTTTTTAGAGAAATTTACAAGTATCTGGAACGAAGAATCTGATAAATTATCAAGATGAGGGAGATCATTAACCTGCAGGTTGGCGCTTGCGGAAACCAGATAGGAGGAAAGGTAAGACCGCCTCGTTAGTGTGTAGTTTATAACGTCCATTTATCGCGGTATCTTTATCTAAGCCAACCTACGCTCATCCCTGTTTATCTTCTATGAAGTACCTAATGGTGGCCATACACGTTAGGGTTTGCATGATGGTTACGACCGTACATGCTTAACCAACAGGTATAACCGAGTTATCTATAGCACATACACGTTAGGGTTTGTATGTATTTAACTCAAAGGTGACTGGCTGACTGACANGAAGTACCTAACAACGCGTTTCTTTTTCAGTTCTGGGAGGTGATATCCGACGAGCACGGCATCGACCCTAGCGGTTGCTACCATGGCGACTCGGACCTCCAGCTGGAGCGCATCAACGTGTACTACAACGAGGCGTCCGGTGGCAAGTATGTCCCGCGGACCGTGCTGGTGGACCTCAAGCTTGCCACCATGGACGCCGTGCGCTCGGGGCCCTTCGGCTGCCTCTACCGCCCCGACAACTTCGTCTACGGCCAGAACAGCGCCGCCAACAACTGGGCAAGAGGACACTACACCGAAGGCGTCGAAATCCTAGAATCGGCCTTAGACGTCATCCGAAGAGAAGCGGAGGGATGCGACTGCCTCCAAGGCTTCCAAATGTCCCACTCTCTAGGCGGCGGCACCGGCTCTGGCCTCGGCACACTCCTAATCAACCGCATCAGAGAAGAGTACCCCGACCGAATCATCCTAACCTTCTCCGTATTCCCAAGCCCGAGAGTGTCGGATTGCGTAGTGGAGCCATACAATACCACGCTGGCGGTGAACCAGCTGGTAGAGAATGCGGACCACACGTTCTGTTTGGACAACGAGGCGTTGTACGACATCTGTTTCAGAACGCTAAAGCTGACGACACCAACTTACGGCGATCTAAATCACTTGGTTTGTGCGACTATGTCCGGCATCACGACGTGCTTGAGGTTCCCGGGTCAGCTGAATGCGGATTTGAGGAAACTAGCAGTCAACATGGTGCCTTTCCCCAGACTTCATTTCTACACACCTGGCTTCGCTCCCTTGACGTCGAGAGGAGCGCAGCAGTACAGAGCGTTGACAGTCCCTGAATTAACGCTGCAAATGTTCGACGCGAAGAATATGATGGTGGCATGCGACCCCCGACATGGTAGATACCTGACCGTGGCCACGATATTCAGAGGGAGAATGTCGATGAAGGAAGTTGACGAACAGCTTGTCAATATACAGAACAAGAACAGCACATACTTTGTCGAGTGGATACCGAACAATTGCAAGATTGCAGTTTGTGACATACCTCCACGAGGGTTGAAGATGGCATCGACATTTATTGGTAACACAACGGCTATCCAGAGCATATTTAAGAGGATGGCTGAACAGTTCGTGGCCATGTTCAGGCGGAAAGCGTTCCTTCACTGGTACACTGGTGAGGGTATGGACGAGATGGAATTCACAGAAGCGGAGAGCAACATGAACGACCTGGTATCAGAATACCAACAGTACCAGGACGCCACGGCGGACGACGAGGGAGAGTTCGACGAGGAAGCAGAAGGCGAAGGAATGGAGTAGCAATAATAATTTGGTGTTCATTTGTGTATGTCCTTGTGTTCGTCCTAAATAAAATGGTTGCTATAATTTAATTTTCATTTATAGGAGGGAGCTTAACGTAGGGAGGGAGCTTAACGTAGGGAGGGAGCTTAACGCAGGGAGGGAGCTTAACGTAGGGAGGGAGCTTAACGCGCAGGGAGGGCGCTTAACGTAGGGAGGGAGCTTAACGTAGGGAGGGAGCTTTACGTACGGTGGGAGCTTTACGTACGGAGGGAGCTTTACGTACGGAGGGAGCTTTACGTACGGAGGGAGCTTTACGTACGGAGGGAGCTTTACGTAGGGAGGGAGCCTAACGTAGGGAGGGAGCCTAACGTAGGGAGGGAGCCTAACGTAGGGAGGGAGCCTAACGTAGGGAGGGAGCCTAACGTAGGGAGGGAGCCTAACGTAGGGAGGGAGCCTAACGTAGGGAGGGAGCCTAACGTAGGGAGGGAGCCTAACGTAGGGAGGGAGCCTAACGTAGGGAGGGCGCCTAAAGGCCTATTCAGACCTAAGCGGTTTGCCGAGGTACTTGATACTAAATACCTGAGCGAAACCCGCGCGGTATACACCTCTACCAGGCCCCTTCTTACCCACCGCACTACCAAACCACACTACCAGTAGTGTCGTGGGGAATATTTTTTCCTTTCTACACTACCAAGCCAGTAGTGTCGTGGGTAATTTTTAAGGGCCATACATCTTCATTCCCATCGACACTACTAACATAACTAAATGTAAAATTTGTAAAATTTTGGATTGTTTTGTAATAAATTATGTTTATATGCAACCCTAACCTCTGTGCAATTTTGCAGTTTGACGGAATTTCCTGAAAATAAAATATTACCTAAAAGGGCTTATGTACATGTTACGGTTAATGTACAAGTAAAACGCTTTCAAATGATACCAAACACGGCGTATTTATCTTAACTTTATTTTTTTACTCTGTATGGTTTGTCCGCTAGAGGGCGCCACAGTAGATTGTTGTGAAACCCCATAAGCCTATAACCAGCGGACAATTTAAGACGCTTCTAATGATTATGTCATTTGTCGAATTCTGATAAGTAGTTTAGAAGTTACGAGGGAACAGATGAACATACATACATACATAGCCTATCAAAATCATAACCCTCCTTTTCCTTTGCCGTAGTCGGGTAAAAATAATTTAATATTTGTTTTTCTTTCACGCAAAGTTAAGAATAAGAATAAGAAATTTATTCATAATGTCATTCATTACATGTCAAATTTTCAATATATTTTAATGTTATATAGGTATAAGCCCTTTTAGGTAATAATTTATTTTCAGTGAATTCCGTCAAACTGCAAATTTGCACAGAGGTTAGGGTTGCATACAGGGTGGAAACGATAAGTGATCTCATTCGATTATTTCTAAACTATACAAGATATCGAAAAACTGATTACTAACCCTGAAAGTACTTCACAAGCTCTATCCAACGGTACCAATATTAGGTTACAGAATTAACTGAATCTATCCGAAAATTTAATGTTTTCAGCCTCCATACTAAATGTATGCCAGTCAAACAATAATAGAATTATTAATTTTGTTTATTAAATACTTAATAAACACTTAAAATGAACTCGTAAATAGGCATTCGTATTTAAAATTATTCTTGGAAAACATTGGTTAGGCTTTGCTTGCTATAAAATTAACAAGACATGAGTGCCATATGACTGTGGCTGTACTAAATGTATGGAAGCTGGAAACATTGAATTTTCAAATGGATCCAGTTTATTTTGTAACCTTTTATTGGTACCGTTGGATAGAACTCGTGAAGCAGTTTCAGGATCAGTAATCAGTTTTTGAATATTTTGTATAGTTTTTAATATTATGTGGTTTTACTAAATGTATGGAAGCTGGAAACATTTAATTTTCGGATAGATCCAGTTTATTCTGTAACCTATTATTGGTACCGTTTGAAAGAGCTTGTGAAGCACTTTCAGAATCAGTAATCAGTTTTTCGATATCTTGTATAGTTTAGAAATAATCGAGTGAGATCACTTAACGTTTCCACCCTGTATAATAAACAATTTATTACAAAACAATCCAAAATTTTACAAATTTTACATTTAGTTATGGTAGTAGTGTCGATGGGAATGAAGATGTATGTTACCCACCACACTACTGGCTTGGTAGTGCAGAAGGGAAAAAATATTCCCCACGACACTACTGGTAGTGTGGTTTGGTAGTGCGGTGGGTCAGAAGGGTACCAGCGCCTGTACCTCTAGTAGGAAAAACTTTCGAGTTCGTTTCGTTGCGTATTCAAAGTGTCATCGAAAAATTTTGTATGAAAAATTAAACAGCGCCCCCTATATTATAGCCGCCCTAGGGGGCGCTGTTTAATTTTTCATACAAAATTTTTCGATGACACTTTGAATACGCAACGAAACGAACTCGAAAGTTTTTCCTACTAGAGGTACTGGACGTTTGTCAACAAAATGGTGCTCGACTCTTGAGACAAGCTAAATTACACCATATTGTTAACGACATTGAGCATACATTTTTTTAAATACCTTCGCGAAGAAAATCTTCTGTACGAAGTACTTATTATTATTCTGTGCCTCTACTCACAGCGGCAGCGAACATCGCTCAGGTTTGAAAAGGCCTTAACGTAGGGAGGATGACCGAGCCAATGACTGGAGGGCTATGTCACAGCACACACGTTGTGACAAGAGGGCTGTGACCGAGGGCTATGGAGGGCTATGACGAGAGGGCGATGACAGAGGGCGATGACAGAGGGCGATGACAGAGGGCGATGACAGAGGGCTGTGACAGAGGGCTGTGACAGAGGGCTATGACAGAGGGCTATGACAGAGGGCTGTGACAGGGCTATGACAGANGGAGGGTGCTTGACGTAGGGAGGGAGCTTGACGTAGGGAGTGCAGTGACAGAGGCCTGTCGACAAAGGGCTGACAGTGCTATGTCAGAGGGCTATGACAGAGGGCTATGACAGAGGGCTACGACAGAGGGCTACGACAGAGGGCTACGACAGAGGGCTACGACAGAGGGCTAAGATACGACAGAGGGCTACGACAGAGGGCTACGACAGAGGGCTAAGGGCTAAGACAGAGGGCTAAGTCAGGAGGCCTAAATTGTTGAAATCAAAATCCAAATATGTATAAGCGTTTTTTATTGTTGACGCTTTTAAATAGCCACAAAAACATCAAAAACAGTTACACTTAACAATGACAATATTAATTACACTGGACAGGACAAACATTGACGTCACTCTTCCTCCACCTCCTCGTCGAACTCCCCTTCGTCGTCGGCAGTAGCGTCCTGGTACTGCTGGTATTCTGACACCAGGTCGTTCATGTTGCTCTCGGCCTCCGTAAACTCCATCTCATCCATACCCTCACCAGTGTACCAATGAAGGAACGCTTTCCGCCTGAACATGGCCGTAAACTGCTCAGATATCCTCTTAAACAGCTCCTGAATTGCTGTCGTGTTACCAATAAAGGTAGCGGACATCTTCAGCCCTCTAGGAGGAATATCACACACGGCCGTCTTGACGTTATTCGGAATCCATTCAACGAAATAACTGCTGTTCTTGTTTTGGATGTTGAGCATTTGTTCGTCCACCTCCTTCATGGACATGCGTCCGCGGAAGACGGCGGCGACCGTCAAGTACCGCCCGTGGCGAGGGTCACACGCCGCCATCATGTTCTTCGCGTCGAACATCTGCTGAGTCAGCTCCGGCACTGACAATGCTCGGTACTGCTGACTGCCTCGCGATGTCAACGGCGCGAATCCAGGCATGAAGAAGTGCAGTCGCGGGAACGGCACCATATTCACCGCCAGTTTCCTCAAATCCGCGTTCAACTGCCCGGGGAACCGCAGACAAGTCGTGACCCCGGACATGGTTGCTGATACCAAGTGATTCAAGTCTCCGTACGTCGGCGTCGTCAGCTTCAACGTTCGGAAGCAGATGTCGTATAGAGCCTCGTTGTCTATGCAGTACGTTTCGTCTGTGTTCTCAACAAGCTGATGCACTGATAGCGTGGCGTTGTACGGCTCCACGACTGTGTCGGAGACTTTCGGGCTGGGGACTACCGAGAAGGTGTTCATGATGCGGTCGGGATACTCTTCCCTGATCTTTGATATTAGTAGCGTCCCCATTCCTGATCCAGTGCCGCCGCCTAGGGAGTGTGTCAGTTGGAATCCTTGTAGACAGTCGCAACCTTCGGCTTCTTTCCTGACCACGTCTAGTACAGAGTCCACTAATTCTGCTCCTTCGGTGTAGTGTCCTTTGGCCCAGTTGTTGCCGGCTCCAGACTGGCCGAAGACGAAGTTGTCTGGCCGGAAGATCTGGCCGAAGGGTCCGGAGCGCACGGAGTCCATGGTGCCGGGCTCCAGGTCCACGAGGACGGCTCGGGGCACGTACTTGCCGCCAGAAGCCTCATTGTAGTAGACGTTGATGCGTTCTAGTTGCAGATCGGAGTCTCCCTGGTACGCGCCGGTGGGGTCGATGCCGTGCTCGTCGGAGATCACCTCCCAGAACTGAAACGACATTTTCATCGTGAGCTATAGGAATGAATTGCTTGTGTAGGCTTTATAGTAACGATCTCGGGACATCAATTTATTTTTCTGTAAAGTTAAATAGTAGAAACAAATGACGTGACATGTTACTGGATTGATCTACTTTTACACCATTGAGAAAATCTAGATGAGTAAAACACTTCCCAGCGTAGTGGAAAGTGTGGAAATAATGAAAACTTGATATTTACCTTGGCTCCGATCTGGTTTCCGCATTGCCCGGCCTGGATGTGGACGATTTCCCTCATTTTGGTTGTTTCACGATAAATTTTGAGCCTAAAATCTAGTTAGTTAAAATTTGCCTTCCGTTAATTCGTCATAAAAAAATATAAAAAAATACAGTTGGATTATTGCATGTGCATCGTACACGAAATTTTCTGGAATAATGAAAGGTCTACATTCTTTTGTCAAACCGAATGGAAAATGAAATTCGAATTTTGAATTGGAAAGGAAACGTAAAAATTTTCACTTAATACTTTTTGTTACGTTTTAACCAACAAGTTTGTAATAAAAAGGTTTTATTAAGCGCATTGTACGAGCGATAGCCTTCAAGCAACCTTCTAAATAAATAAATAAATCCGAAGATCCGTAGGTTCTCCTCACAAAGCGGGTGCGGGTAAATTTTCACCATAGGTCGTGATAATTTTATGATTCAGAAAATAAATAAAGAAAAAGATTGCTGCTTTCTACCACTACAAAAGGCCGAATTTAGGGGAGGGCAATCGAGGCTATGGCCCCGGGGATATAATTTTTTACGTTTTCCTTTACCTACATTACTTTGTACAAATATGATTATATTTCAAAATAACAGAAATCATTGATTTAAGCCTATAGATCTATTATTTCTTTTTGAGGCCAAGGGGCCCTCCACTCTTTTGTTGCCCCGAGGTCTCCAAACCTCTTAATCCGGCACTGACTAAAAACAAACAGCGCACTCACCCATTCTGCAATCAATCAAGCACCAGCAGTTTCAGGGGAGTGAACCGCGGTACCCAATCTCTCTGTCCTCGAAGATGGAAGATGATGAAGGACCAGCCTCGACTCAGTCAATCAAGAAAGGCAGCGGCATTAATTACTATACTTATCACTTATCTACACTATCACACTATAACGGAACTTCACAAAATACACTCCACAATATTTCAGTTCTCAGCGTTGGCTGAACAGTTCAGGCCTAATACAGTACAGCGGTGTGGACTTCTACGATATATGGTCCCAGAACGAAGAGGATGTGACTCAGATGCGGCGCGACGGCATCCGGAGTGAGCCACGTCAGTTCGTAGACTAGTGTAGTAAGCACCGAATATTAGCTGAGTAAAATTATTTGACAGAAGCGGGTAGGTAAGAAAAAACAAAAAATACTTGGCGTGAACATGCAGGAAATATTGCTAATTGAGATTTATTCTTATCTGTAGGTATGGAGTATTTTTAGTAGCTACTCTCAAATTAATAAATACTTATGATTCCGTTATTTGGAAAATACCTACCTAGTTGGTTTTTAAGCATGGCACTTGATAGGTACACGTATTTCAACGTACTAAAGGTTAACTGGCAAAGAAAGGCAGTATGTTTAACAAATAAATGAAACAAATGGAAATCAGCGTTTAATTTTTGGTTTAAAAAACAAATAACGTATAATAATAATATTAAATAAAATAAATAAAAATGTGATTCATTCGCATTCTTCACTTTCTTCGCTTTCCTCGCCACCAAATTCCTGCGCATCCACCGTCGCATTTTGGTATTGCTGGTACTCTGCTATCAAGTCGTTCAGATTGTTGTCAGCTTCAGCAAAATCAGTCTCGTCCATACCTTCTCCGGTGTACCAATGGAGGAAAGCCTTCCTTCTGAACATCGACGAGAACTGATCCGAAAGCCTCTTGAAGACCTCTTGGATTGCTGTCGTATTACCAACAAATGTTGCCGACATCTTCAAGCCCCTTGGCGGCACATCGCAAACAGCAGTCTTAACATTGCTCGGTATCCACTCCACGAAGAAGTCTTTGTTCTTCTTCTGAATGTTCAGCATTTGCTCGTCGACCTCTTTCATGGACATTCTTCCTCTAAACACCGCAGCGACAGTCAAGTAGCGGCCGTGGCGAGGATCGCACGCTGCCATCATGTTCTTCGCATCGAACATCTGCTGCGTCAGCTCTGGTACCGTCAGCGCTCGGTACTGCTGACTGCCCCTCGATGTTAGTGGAACAAATCCTGGCATGAAGAAGTGCAGTCGCGGGAACGGCACCATATTCACTGCCAATTTCCTCAAATCGGCATTCAATTGTCCAGGAAACCGCAAACAAGTGGTCACTCCTGACATCGCAAGGGACACCAAATGGTTAAGGTCTCCGTATGTAGGAGTTTTTAACTTCAAGGTTCTGAAGCAAATGTCGTAGAGCGCTTCGTTGTCGATACAGTACGTCTGGTTGGTGTTCTCTATGAGCTGGTTAATAGATAGGGTTGCGTTGTAAGGTTCTACTACTGTATCTGACACTTTAGGGCTTGGGACGATAGAGTACGATACTGTGATACGGTCAGGGTACTCTTCAGTTAAATTGGCCAACAGCAACGTTCCCAAACCAGACCCAGTGCCGCCTCCCAACGAATGAACCAGCTGGAACCCTTGCAAGCAGTCGCAACCTTCAGCCTCCTTCCTCACAACATCGAGGACCGATTCAAGCAAATCTGCGCCTTCTGTGTAATGTCCTTTAGCCCAGTTGTTGCCTGCGCCTGAGCAAGAATAAACTATGTTGTCTGGTCGAAAGAGTTGGCCAAAAGGGCCTGCTCGGAGAGCGTCCATGGTACCAGGTTCTAGGTCGACCATGACGGCGCGAGGAACGTATTTGCATTTTGACCCTTCGTTGTAGTAAACGTTGATGCGTTCTATTTGGAGATCGGAGTCGCCGTGGTAGCAGCCTTCGGGGTCGATTCCGTGCTCGTCCGATATCACCTCCCAGAACTGAAAAAAATAAAATAAGCTGACAATGTTTGTGATGCATTTGATTTTGAGTTTTGGAAGCGTTTTATAGAACTTCACTATGGTTTCAGTTCTGTGGAGCTTACGATAAAGACGGGACAAAAAAGTGTTGTTCACTAACTTGACCTAAAGTAGGCATTTGTAATGTGTTTGTAATAAATGACTGTTCATTAACACCATACCTTTCCACCGATCTGATTCCCGCATCGTCCAACTTGGATGTGAACTATTTCCCTCATAGTTTACAAATGACAATAATTTAGCAAACACAAATAAATAAATTCAATATTCACAAAATATCTAAGACAAAAACAAATAATTGCCTAACCTACATCTACTTACTAAAAAACCTAACACATAATTAAATTAGAAATCTATATTGTTTCATAGCTACCCTGATGAGGAAAAAAATCGCGATGGCGTCTGTTGTACAGTCATGCACAACAGTGTTAAATAAATATTATTAAAAAAATCACATTTTACAAAATAATAATGAATGAAACAACAATTTATATTGAAATTTCTTTTAATAAAATTCATAATTCATACAATTATTGTACATAATTACAACATTACGTCATGTATCCTATAAAAATGCAATGTGATAGTATAAAAGTTTCTGAATAATTTAAAATGCACGTTTTATATGAAAGGAAGACATGTGACATTTTGTTAAAATCCAAAAGATTATTTTATTCAATTAAAAAGAGCTGGTATGAGTGTTTTTGTTCACTCTCTTGCTGACGGTTTAAAAAAAAAGGTACAGACAAACTAAACACTGTGTATAATGTATCTTGTAGTAGTAATAATTGGTGCTATTTTACATCAAACACGTATTATAATATGAAATAGAAAATTTATGTGGCAAATTATTAATTTTGAAAACAAAAAAAACATCTAAGAACAGAGGCAAAAATTCGATATTAAGGCTGGGTTGCACCATCTTACGTTAACTTTGACAAACGTCAAAAATCTTTCTAATTCCATACAAAAAGCTCCGGTTATCGTTTGGTTACGGTCAAAGTTAGGTGGTGCAACTCAGCCTAAGATATGACGTGTCAATAAGTCACCTTTTGGAAATCGGTATGGTCTTAATCTAACAATTAACAGCTAAGTACATAAATTAACGTAAATTATTGCACTAAAACAAGCTCGCATTTGGTATAAAATTGAAAAAACTCGTTAGATGACTAGCATCAATTTACATTTAGTTTAGTTTATTCTATTATAATAATTTGTTTTTGCTGAATTATTAATCCTGAACAATATTAAATATGTTTTCATCATAAATAAAATAACTATACATTATAGAAGATATAAAGTGGTTGGTTAAGCCTAGGCGCAGACCATCGATTTTTCGTCGGCCGATAGTTTAGTCGGGCAGTTGATCAGTATGGGCATGTATGGAGGTGCGCACATTACACCGATTCGATTTGGCCGATTCTTCATACAATTTAAAATCGGGCACAACTATCGGCCAAATAAAAATCGGTGGTCTGCGCCTAGTCTAAACCGATGGGAACTTCTACTAGTGATAAAACTCAAAGCTTTATTTGTCTAAAATTTGTTGTTTCATGCATTCGTTATAAATATTCACAATTATATTCGTTACCTTATTCTAAGTTTACCCATGATTCGACTACTCTCTTTGCTATTACAACGAATGACAAAATTATCATTGTACCAATTTACGCTGTTCCATTTTTGTTTGTTTTTTAATGTAAAATACAGTGATAACCTAAATTCGACCTTATTTACATGATATGTTTGCGTGTAATTTTAATTATACATCTTTCACAACTTGTCTGTCTCACGCGAACACATTTCCATATAACTATAGTTGCTGATCGAAAGCGAAGGACAATCGTAGTCTCATCGAAATTTACGATTTTAACGAGTCGATCTATCGTTTGGCAGAACTAGGTACATGTAATCTTTTGAAACTTTTTGTTTTGTAAATTATTGTCTATAGAAAAAAATGAGAAGATTATTTTGGTATTACAGTATAAAACTTTCACTGTCAGAAGTATTATCCGAGTGTCAGTCTCGTTGCTTATTGAAATTCAATTATTATATTGATTAATTAGTATGTACTTACTTAAATTATTATTTGTGTGAATCTAATCTGACATCGAAAAAATGGCCACTAAACAAAAGTAGTTTGAAAACATTTTTCGGAAAAAATATTTCAAATATGCTTTACAATAGTATTTACAAACCTCTAAGTTGACTTAGGTTTTATACAGTGCAAAGATTTGTTAGTTATCTATAATTACCATTGATGGACTGAATTACTGCACCATCACTTCAATCGAGAAGTTTCTTACTTTCTTTACCCGACTTAGGTCCACCAAGATATTCAATGGCCAATCAAATTTGAACCCAATTCCTATGCAAATAGCATTTTATTCCTTAACAGATACAAATTAGCGTAAACGTTATGTTTGCTTGACAATATCGGGACGTAGAAAGCTCTGAAGACTTGGTGCGATTTCTCCGCGTCGAGTATAGGAACTGAGTCTATGGTTTCCCATAGCGGGTCTTTATGGTAGAACGGCTGTAGTGGTGTGGGTTTTCCGATGTCGGAATCGACGAGGTAGTGGCACTGAGACGGTTGGACGTAGGTTCGGTTATCCCCTTGGTTTAGGTCGTTGAAGTATGGATGGATGAGGCGGGTCGCTGTGAAAGATAGTGGATATTAGCAAAAATATCTGTTTAATGTAAATAAAGATTTAAACCGGTAAAAAAATCAATTTTTTTAACCAGATTATAATTAACTTATCGATTGATATGCTTTGTTTTTTTTCTGCAATATAATCAAATTAATAAAATTTCAGACAATATACAGTCCATACAATAAGGAGAAATATTCAAAAGCCAAAACAGTCAGTCTTACATCATAAAAATAAAAAAGAACTATCAATTTTACACATGCAGCCGAACCCACTGCGAATTAGGTCGGATAGGTGTGTCAAGTTTGGTAATTGATACTGTCATTAAATTGAGATTTGAGACACTTTTATGAATGCACAAGATGCTATAGATATTTTTTATTCCAAATGAAACAGTGATATTACTTGTTCGCATACAACGTACTACGCGGTTAGGAACAATTTTTTAATTTTTTTAAATAGTATCGATTCTAGACCATTCTTATTTTACACTTTCTTAATCATTGAGCTTCTAGAGCAAAGATGCCTAAAATTCCATGAAATAATATCGATTAAAACAACAAACGATCAATGCCTCAATGTTTTACTTCCATAGGCAACTGCGAACACAAAGGAAGAATGAATGAATCTATACTAATATTATAAATGCGAAAGTAACTCTATCTGTCTGTCTCTCATTCACGCCTAAACCACTGCACCGATTTTGATGAAATTTGGCATAGAGATAGTTTGAGTCCCGGGGAAGGACATAGGATAGTTTTATCCCAGTTTTTGAAACAGGGACGTTCGCGATAAAGTTTTTCTGTGACAGACAAAATACCATGCGGGCGAAGCCGCGGGCGGAAAGCTAGTATTTAAATAACTTACCATTTTTCGCATCAGCGTACGGCGCAGGCAGCTGTCCATTAAATTCGCTGGGTATGAACCGTATCTCGTAGTTCTCAGGCAGGTGGAAACTGGACGGGGACCGGTACCATTCCTTCCCAAAGCAGACGTACTCGGTATCGGTGGTTTCGGGGAGCGATCGTAGTATACGCATCGGCCCGTGGTAGTTGGTGTATAGCGCTCCGATGCGGGATAAGCCTGATTCGAAATAAAATAATTATAAATAATATAAATAAATAATTTGTTTCTGTATATAACTTAGCCTAGATAAGTACACGTTTGGTTTCAATTAAAATTAGTGTAATAATAATAATAATAATAATAATAAATACACTTTATTGCACACCAAACAAATAACATAAAAGAAGAAAAGGAACACACAAGGTACAATTAGGCGGTCTTATCGCTATGAAGCGATCTCTTCCAGACAACCTATGGTGAGGACAGTTACTTGAAACAAATATGAAGGGGTAGGCGGTGTCGACACTAAAGAAAGAAATTATAATAAAAGGCATACAATTTAAAACAAAATAATACATACAAATAATACACAAAATATATTAATATATATATATGTACATATATAAATTATAATATATACTTACATACAGTAGTGTAGTAATTAATAATACCTAAACTAAGCAAAATATTTTGCCTGTATCTTAGTTATCTATTTTAAAAGTGCTTACTAACAGTATGAAAATATTAATGACAAACTAAAAACAAATACATTTACTGCTAAACTAAAACTTAACAACTAGGTGAGCATTATTTTTACAGTGACCTAAATTATGTAATTATTACAAGTTACAGTTTTCTGCGTCTGTGTAAACAAATAACAAGATTGCGAGTTACGTATTCCTGATTCTTACTCTTATAAAGAGTCAATCTTTGTACAATACCGCAGCGTTAGGCTCCCTCATAGTCAATTGAGCTGATATATCTTGATTTATTTTTAATTATGAATATAATAACAAATATAATCTTTGGACAATCTTTTTGACAAACAAAGCAAATTGCTGAATAAATAAGATATACGTCATAAAGGCAAGCCGCACGGTAGCGCACGCTGAGTCCCTGTTCCCCGAAATGGCGCGTTACGTCACAATTGAGTAGATTTTTTACTCAAAAGTTACGTCACGCGACATTTCAACTCAATATGTAATTATTCGATTATGAAAAAAATAATTAAAACATGTGTCCAAAAGACAATGCCGGAAATTGGCGTCTTTTTTTTATNGTGGTAAGTTTTATATGTGCTTCGGCGTTTTGATGAAGTGCCGAAGTTAGCCGAGTGGTGTAGAGATCCGAAGTTCAAACTTCAGAATGCTTCAAGCACTTTGACTCGGGCTCTTTACCGACAACAAACGGAAGTCTGACGAGGCGAAGTAACTCGAAGCGAAGTTCATGTCCACACTATCTATTTCAGCCAACTTTGCGAGTAATGTAGCTGAGGAGGTATTCCTCGAAACGCACCTATTTTGAGGCGCACCTACTGAAGCGCACCTAAACTATTCCTTAGCGCGCCTATGTTTATTATTACTATAAATATTTCGAAGTGTATGTCTACTAAGATGAATAAAAAGTACCAGGGCAACATAACATAGGTGCTAGCTGAGGTATAAAGCTTGGACGAGGAAGCGATATGCGAGCTAGGGGCGGAGGTGGGGGGCGCGGGCGGCTCGCACGCGCTCGTGCCGATGGACTTTGATCCTTCGGAACTGGTCACAAGGGACGCCGAGGCTGTAACTGTGTTTTGGGTGGTAAGTCATACGTCACTCGCTTCGGCGCTTCGAAGTAAGTTTAAAGCGTGTCTATACTGTGTACGTGGTCGGCCGCGGGCGCGGGCGGCTCGCACGCGCTCGTGCCGATGGACTTTGACCCTTCCGAGCTGGTAACAAGGGACGCCGAGGCTGTAACTGTGTTTTGGGTGGTAAGTTCTTGATACGTCACTCGCTTCGGCGCTTCGAAGTAAGTTTTAAGAGCGCGTCTATACTATGTATGTGGTCGGCCGCGGGAGCGGGCGGCTCGCACGCGCTCGTGCCGATGGACTTTGACCCTTCCGAGCTGGTAACAAGGGACGCCGAGGCTGTAACTGTGTTTTGGGTGGTAAGTGTTTATTTAATACGTCACTCGCTTTGGGGCTTTAATGAAGTAGCGAAGTTAGCCGAGTAGTGTGTTCAAACTTCAGAACGCTTCAAGCCCTTGGGACTCGGGCGCTTTACCAACACGAATCGGACGTTGGGAGAAGAGTGAAGTGTCATTCGCTTCGGCGCTTCGAAGTAAGTTAAGAGCGCGTCTGTACTATGTTCTTCTGCCAACATCGCGAGTAACGTAGCTGAGGTATGAAGTTTGGACGAAGAAGCGATATGCAAGCTAGGGGCGGGCGGCTCGCACGCGCTCGTGCCGATGGACTTTGACCCTTCCGAGCTGGTCACAAGGGACGCCGAGGCTGTAACTGTGTTTTAGGTGGTAAGTTCTTGATAGGTCACTCGCTTCGGCGCTTCGAAGTAAGTTAAGAGCGTGTCTACACTATGTACGTTGGCGGCCGCGGGCGCGGGCGGTACGCACGCGCTCGTGCCGATGGACTTTGACCCTTCCGAGCTGGTCACAAGGGATGCCGAGGCTGTAACTGTGTTTTGGGTGGTAAGTTCTTGATACGTCACTCGCTTCGGCGCTTTTATGAAGGGCCGAAGTTAGCCGAGTGGTGTAGAGATCCGAAGTTCAAACTTCAGAACGCTTCAAGCACTTTGACTCGGGCTCTTTACCGACAACAATCGGAAGTCTGGCGTGGCGAAGTAACTCGAAGCGAAGTGCATGTCCACACTATCTATTTCAGCCAACTTTGCGAGTAATGTAGCTGAAGAGGTATTCCTCGAAGCGCACCTATTTTTGAGACGCACCTACTGAAGCGCACCTAAACTATTCCTTAGCGCGCCTATGTTTATCATTACTATAAATATTTTGAAGTGTTATAAAGCTTGGACGAGGAAGCGATATGCGAGCTAGGGGCGGAGGTGGGGGCCGCGGGGGGCGCGCTGGCGGCCGCGGGCGCGGGCGGCTCGCACGCGCTCGTGCCGATGGACTTTGACCCTTCCGAGCTGGTCACAAGGGATGCCGAGGCTGTAACTGTGTTTTGGGTGGTAAGTCATACGTCACTCGCTTTGGCGCTTCGAAGTAAGTTAAGAGCGCGTCTATACTAAGTATGTGCGTTGTTCAACTTCGCGAGTAATATAGCTGAAGTATGAAGCTTGGACGAAGATGCGAGCTAGGGGCGGGCGGCTCGCACGCGCTCGTGCCGATGGACTTTGATCCTTCCGAGCTGGTCACAAGAGACGCCGAGGCTGTAACTGTGTTTTGGGTGGTAAGTTCTTGATACGTCACTCGCTTCGGCACTTTGATGAATTGCCGAAGTTAGCCGAGTGGTGTAGAGATCCGAAGTTCAAACTTCAGAACGCTTCAAGCACTTTGACGACTTTTCTTCTGCCAACATCGCGAGTAACGTAGCTGAGGTATGAAGCTTGGGCGAAGAAGCGTTATGCGAGCTAGGCGCGGGCGGCTCGCACGCGCTCGTGCCGATGGACTTTGACCCTTCCGAGCTGGTCACAAGGGATGCCGAGGCTGTAACTGTGTTTTGGGTGGTAAGTTCTTGATACGTCACTCGCTTATGATGATGATGATGATGATGATGATGACGCACCTCTCCTCCTTGTGTGGCTGCGGCATGAAGACGGCCAGCCACAGCGCGAGCGGCATGAGGTCGAGCCAGTAGGGCGAGCAGAAGTGATGATGATGATGATGATGATGATGATGACGCACCTCTCCTCCTTGTGTGGCTGCGGCATGAANACCAAACTTTGTTTTTTGATTACAAAATAGTGTAATAAACCAAACTTACTATGACATGTATACCTCTAAACTCAGTCTGAACTGAGTTACGAGCATTAGAAGTTTGATGATTTTCATACTAGATTTGCTTTTTGCGCGCAAAGTTTTGTAAGAAATTGCAACAAAATAGTGAGATTGTGTGTGTAAACAAACAACATCATCCATTAAAGGCTCCAGACATCAGTATGGAGCAGAATCAGCGCAATAAAAAAATAGCGCAATATTTTGTTGCAATTTCTTACAAAACTTGCGCACAAAAAGTAAATCTAGTATGAAAATCATCAAACTTCTAATGCTCGTAACTCAGTTCAGACTGAGTTTAGAGGTATACATGCCATAGTAAGTTTGGTTTATTACACTATTTTGTAATCAAAAAACAAAGTATGGTCGATGGCCGCGCGAAAAAAAAAAGACGCCACTTTCCATACTAAATCTGGCATTGCCATTTTTTTTATTATCTGTCTGACGGACTAAATAGAACTTCGATTTCATTACCCAGTCATCACCCCTATCATGCTTCAGCAGTAGACATTAAATAAAAATCTTGATGATGATGACAATGTCTCAGTGAAATCTAAAAACTCCTCTTTTATCGCAATAATACGCTTTCAGGATATCAGTGTCCCAACACTAGTTTTTAGCGGCCCAACGAAACTTTTTAAATTACGTTTGAATTAACTGCTTTGTAGTTTGACATCAGTTTCAACTTCCAGAAGCAAGTTAATACGGTCATCACAAAAATCGGCCCACCTACGTTTTACAGGAAAACTCGTTTCTACTGACACAATCATGGTGTCCCAACAATATTGGTGTTATTTGAAAGCTCAATAAATATCCTTAAAGAAAAACACATTTAATTTCCTGATAAACGATTAACATATACAATTAATGTGACTTGAAAAACTTGAAAAAAGACCTCACTTTGGGCTCACCTCTGGGATCAATTAGACCAATTTTTATGGTTATAAAACCAAATAATGATCTCACGTGTCCTCTTTAACAGATGGATAGCGATTAATCCCAACTTAACAGTTTTATAGCCATAAAAGTTGGCTCAAGCGTAACTACCTATTTTTTGAAGAAGTGACTCTGGATTCTTCTACAGACACATTTTTGGGGTAAAAACCTGTCCTTTAATGAAATGAAGTTTAGAACTAGGCTTTTAAATGGTAATATAGTATAGTAATATTGGTGGGAAGTGGGGAAGCATACGTTTGAAAGTGCTTGTCGCGGGTGGGTCGATTTTTATGATGACCAGAGTATTATTGGACCTTAAGGCAACGTAGTAAGATCCAAAACAAACTAGTAAATAACGCCTTACGCCTTTCAACTCACCCAAAGTCCCAGTCCAAATAATACAGATGATCATGATCTGGCCAGTATAAGCCAGGTAGTGCCGTCTCTCTCGCTCCTTCCGCCACTGGAATAGCTCCGTCCCTACCGCGAAGGTCATCTTTTGTAAGCAGTCAAACGCTATGGCACCGGCCAGGACGATTAGACTGTATGCTGGGTACAGGAATCTGAAACGTGTTACGTAATAAATAACGATCATTGTGGAAAAAATATTTTATACAAAGTATGTTAAGAATCTACGATTGTAATGTAAATGAATGGTAAATTCTGTGACTCTTATATAATGCAAATTGATAAGGACTGGAATTGGACAGCAGAGGTCTCAGAATGCCCCCTGAGGAACTCCGAGGCCCCAGAATGTTACCATGAACTCCGCTGTTTTAACCGAGCAGATCAAACGATTGCGGCTCTTGAGATACATTATTGGAAAGCAGGTAGGAGACCAATTTACAGATTGGTTTTTAAGATTAAGATTTGAAGATTGCTAAAATCTTTGGATTGTAGAACGAATATGGAAATCGGGCGAAGTGTTAACTTTCAAGGAACATTAACTATGATTTGTTCTTCCTTCGGCTATTTAAGTGTATTGTTACCCCTAACGGGAAGTTTTCGTTAACAGCACGGCTGGTGATGTTCTGAATCTGATGATATACCTCTGTTCCTAATTAATACAGTTGCATCATGAAGACTACCAGCGAGAGTGATGATGATGAGGTCGAGCCAGTAGGGCGAGCAGAAGTGATGATGATGATGATGATGATGATGATGACGCACCTCTCCTCCTTGTGTGGCTGCGGCATGAACACGGCCAGCCACAGCGCGAGCGGCATGAGGTCGAGCCAGTAGGGCGAGCAGAAGTGCGCTCTCATAGAACGGTGGTACATCGCGGTGCAAGCCAGGAGTAGCAGCGGACTGGATAGGGCTAGCACCTGGGGAACAGTATAAATAAACCTATATTTAGTGAGCTGCCACACTGGCGGATTACAAGCGTTTTTAAAGCGGAGCGGCGTCGCGTGTCTGCGACAGTGGCGCGTCTTTCCATTCTATACATAGCCAGAACGCAAGGGTGTGAAACTAATCGAGTATAGTTTGGATATGACTTTTTTATAAAATATGTAGATTCAGTAAAATAATAATATATTATGTAATAATTAATTAATTTAAAAATGGCATCACCGTACGTGATACTACATAGGTAGTTCTTATTTCTAATCTCGAGGACAAAGCACGAGCATAATAAATGTAATAATTTTAAATATAATTCCATATTTTACTAAATCAAATCAACTAAACACACTCTAGTCAACTGTAAGTGGTGTAGTATAGTTTGGAGCGAAGACGGAATCCATCCACGATACAAACTATACACGATCAGTACGCAAAATTCGTGTATAGTTTGTAGTGACCGATTTACAAAGGGACATTCCAAAATATACACGAGCAGTTTCCTATGGGTGCGTTCTGGCCATGTATAGAACGGAAAGACGCGACAGTGGCGGATTGCAAGCGTTTTCAAAGCGGAGCGGCGCGGACGCTCCGTTTTGAAAACGCTTGCAATCCGCCAGTGTGGCAAGGCCCTTAGACCTTTTGATGCAAATGCACGAGAACTAAGATTCGAAACGACAAATTAATTTTGTGTTGATAGTCATTTATTGATCCATTTGGTCCATTTTTCGAAGGCTATATACAGGGTGTTTGGTAAATGGGTATATGAACCGACACTAGCCCATGTTAACATGGGCATGTTAAATGGTATGGTGAAGTCAGAAATTTGATATCATCATTTTAATTTCTTTAATTTTCATACAAAATAAATTTTATAAAATCCGATTTATATGAAAATTAAAATAATTAAAATGAAGATATCAAATTTCTGACTTCACCATACCATTTATATGCCCATGTTGACATAGGCTAGTGTCGGCTCATATAACCATTTACCTAACACCCTGTATAAGCATCACATATTAAAATCACGCCACGAACCGCTAGGAGCGGAGCGTCAATGAAAAATGTTGCAGAAACGGGATAAGTTATTCAAATAATTTTCACGCGTACGAAGTCACGGGCACAGGTAAGTGAGATTCCACACAAGGTTCGACAGTGCGTTGCGTCGGCACTGCACATCTTATCAGTCTTATTTACAACATTATTTATCATCATCTAAATTCTAAACAGTACACTGCCACTCACCCAAACAACATTGAAGTTCAAGAACCCATTGACGAAGTAGTAAGTCCATGGTTCCACACCATACAAATCCGGTCCGTGGTCAGTGAATATGTTGTACGCCACAATATTCCATGGCGCCACCACCAGTCGGCCATAATGCCACGAGTCAATGATGACGGTGGGAGTCAGGATGACGATGAGGGAGATGGCCGACCACTTGAAGAACTCCACGTATTGCCGCTTTATGAAGAGCATGTCGATTGCTATGGGCACGCCTAGAAGCGCTGTGAAGGGCCAGCCTGGAAAATTAAGTAATTAAAAATTAATAAACTCGTTTATTAGAGAAGGAAAGTTAATACATAATTCGTCATTTTGCTATAGGAGTTTTTTTTAAGCAAAGCAAGGTATTTGACCACAATCGCACCTGGTGTTAAGTGGGATGCAGTCTAGGATGGTACATATCTGACTATTTATCATTTATAGTTAGTATGTTATATCGTTCATAACAACTGGAACTTTAAGGCTCCAGAATTAGGTCCAAATTTTGTAAAGCGGCGGCTTTTCCATGCACCCCAGTGTCTTAGAAAAGAAATGTACCGTACGAGTAGTAGTCGACATTGCTTCGTCTCGGCTGTTGCCTCCTTCAACTATGGGAATTGTCCATAGAAGTTGTTTGTTGGCTTGATTATCGCTGGTCGTTTTCAGCATGCCAGCCTGCCCTTATTATCACCATATGAGATGCCGACGGATTAGCAAGTTGAAGTGGCAATGGGCAGGGCACATATCACGCAGAACTGACGGCCGATGGGGCAGCAAAATTCTGGAGTGGAGGCCACGTAGACGTACCGCAGCGTGAGACCTTCTGCCCAGATGACCTCATACATTCATGATGATAATGAAGATGTACAGAATTTAGCTTGTATGCTTTACTAGATCGTCGGTCCACCTAGTAGGAGGCCTGCCCACGCTACGTCTTCCAGCCCGTGGTCGCCACTCGAGAACCTTTCAGACCCAACGGCCGTCGTCTCTACGAGCTATGTGCCCCGCCACTGCCACTTGATTTTAGCAATTCTGCGAGCTATATCGGTTACTTTGGTTCTCCTGCGGATCTCCTCATTTCTGATTCGATCACGCAGGGAAAATCCGAGCATAGCCCGCTCCATCGCCCATCGCTCCATTTGGGTGACCTTGAGCCTTTTTATGAGGCAGCAGTGTACTCACTTATGATCACGGAGGCGGCCGTCAGCGCCACGGCCGGTACAATTCTACGAGCTATATCGGTTACTTTGGTTCTCCTGCGGATCTCATTTCTGATTCGATCACGCAGGGAAACTCCGAGCATAGCCCGCCCCATCGCCCTTTGGGTGACCTTGAGCCTCTTTATGAGGCAGCAGTGTAATCGGCAAGACCTGGAGCGAGATCAAGCGCGAAACTCAAGACCGAACGCGATGGAGGACTGTTGTGGACGCCCTCTGCCCCATCTAGGGGACATAGGACCTTAAGTTAAGAAAGCTCAAGGTCACCCAAAGGGCGATGGAGCGGGCTATGCTCGGAGTTTCCCTGCGTGATCGAATCAGAAATAAGGAGATCCGCAGGAGAACCAAAGTAACCGACATAGCTCGCAGAATTGCTAAAATCAAGTGGCAGTGGGCGGGGCACATAGCTCGTAGAGACGATGGCCGTTGGGGCAGGAAAGTTCTCGAGTGGCGACCACGGGCTGGAAGACGTAGCGTAAGCAGGCCTCCTACTAGGTAGACCGACGATCTGGTAAAGGTCGCGGGAAGAGCCTGGATGCGGGCAGCGCAGGACCGTTCATTATGGAAAACATTGGGGGAGGCCTTTGTCCAGCAGTGGACGTCATTTGGCTGAAACGACAGGACCTTAAGTCAAGTAAGTCAAGTGTACTCACTTATAATCACGGAGGCGGCGGTCAAAGCCACGGCCGGCGGGTACCGGCGGCGCCACCAGCAAGCCAGTGCGGCGCCGCCCAACGCCAGGCTCCAAGCTGAAGGCAGCATGGCCGCGCCCGCCGCCCAAGCACCTGCCGCTGGGAGGGTGAAGAAGAGCCATAGCCGGCCTACGTGGACGCCGAACTCGTGGCATATGGCTCTGAGTGATAAATAAAATACAAATTCTTTTTTAACATAAACCAATAAGTACACACGCCCACACTGTTAACTATCCAATTCCGTTTTTGCTCTCGCTCAAATCAAATGGCGATTCTTTGCGATAGAACGAGATACGATAGACTTTTAATGGGCAGTTAACACTGTTGGCGATAGTACCTTCACTGGTCGGGTTTTTATTGGCAGTCAAGCTGTAGATCCTGGCTACACAGGAGTTGCAGCGGTGTGAACGAGAGGTTGAATAGTCCCGTTTATTACCATAAAAGTTCGGGAGCTTAAGATACAAATTCGAAGCCAAATACACACACAACAGTAGGCGACTTATAGATAGGTAAGTGGCAAAACTTGTGAGTTGAAATTTCAAAAGGTCTTCGCTCGGGCGTTTTTTTTTTGTAGAGAGTTACTTAGCTACGTGAAGGAATTAGATTTTCGGAGCGATGAAAAAGTGCCACTTGTTTAGGTAGGCTGGTTTCTATTTGTTTCTATATCTTCAGTGACGTGTCGAAGGGAACAGAAGAAATACATAAACAATCATAACATGGAACACACATAGTATAAGAACGAATTGCTATACTAACGCCAAAACGGGTCATTAAAAACTTATCTCCATGCAACTTGGTACTATTTATTGACTGTTTTGAAACTAAATAAAGGTAAAAAAACTTATTTTTTTCAATAATTATAATAGAAATTCCATAGAAAATCAATGAACTTGCTCAATAAACAAATTTCAACTTACTTATAAAACATAAGTTCGGCACAAGCGGTCAGAATAGCCAGGATGTGTCTCAGTGCGTAGAACACTGCAACCGGAGTCATCATTGTGGAGAGTATCTTGCCTGGGACTGCAAACAGCCAGAGAGGCATGTACGATCGGATCGCATACGCTGGACTGTACTCCCATGTTTGAAGACCATTTCCGTACACTGTAACATAGTAACAGGTGATTTGTACATGTTGAAGGGAAATTAGAGTAAAGATATTGTTAAAATTCATTGAAGTATTTATAATACTACTTTGTACTGCTTATGTTCATCAGGGATAATATAGGATTCTAATGTTTCAAATCGGTCCTGTAGTTTTGGAGCCTATTCAATACAAACAATGAAATCATTCCTATTTAGAAATATATGTGTAGATGTAAATATAAAGGTTAAAATATATTGCCCAACAGCAAATCTTGACCTCAAGTAGAAATAGTTGGAATAATAGAAATTGTCTCTAAAAGTAAAAACAAACCTAGGTAATGTAGAGGTTCCCAATAGTTGTAGGTCTCGTCACAATCCGATATGTGGCCGTATTGTGCTGACAAGAGCCGGACAGTGAGCAACAAAACTAAAGCCAATGCCCCACCCGGGTATCCTATGCTACGAAGATCTGAAGGTGCACTGGTCACGAGGTATTCTCTGTAAAATCAAAAAGATATGGTTGGGTTACACTATCTTACTTTAACTTAAACGAACATCAAACGCCTGTCAAACTCTACAAAAAACACAAGTTGTGGTTATAGTTACGGTTAAAGTAAAGTGGTGCAACTCAGCCTTATATCACATTCAATCCTTTGCTTGTTAAAAATATTGTTTTATTGTTTGAGGATTTATTATTATTCTCTACCAAGCAACTAAGGAACATGCAGAGTATAACAATGGTCTTTGTGTTCATCGAATTAATGTTGTGCCCCAAAAATATATCTATTTACTTAACGTAGAAATGGTTAACACTTCCTAAAAATGTTAAAAGATAAATGCTAATTATACAAAAGTTTTAGAACACACAAATGTAAAGAATGTTTTAAATTAACAAAAAATGTTGGCGGGATACACAAAAAGAATTAAAACGCGTCGTTTATCGTCAGCAAAGCGCTTTACCTTCGTCGGCGCGGCGGGCGTCTGGATAAACGCCAAACCAATGTGGTCAACAAAAAATAAAAAGAAGCGAAAGAACTGAGATTAAAAGCTTATCTATCAACGAAGCAAGATGTTCAAAACGTGTTTTAAGAACACAGAATACTTTGTTCGTGTTAATAACAAGCACTTTTCGTTCTTTTACCCTTCGCTAGCTTTTCTTTTCCCTTTGAAACTTGCACCCCTTTTAGCGCCATTCTTGTTGTGAATACTCCTTTGACGCGCTGTTAACGGCATCGGGAAAGCTAAATTACAAACGAATGCATCTAATAATAGCTAAGACGAGGTGAGATCTAATTTTCAGGCCCGGAAAATCGTGAAAACGCAAACCCAATTTCCACACGTACAACTTGACAAAAACTGAGCTGGCTACAGCTGTCAATATGACATTATGTTGACTGTTTACGAAGATAGTTGTTTCCACAAAAACCTCAGATAAAAGTCGCATCAGTAGAAAGGACCCTTAAATAAAAAAAACACACATTGATTGATTATGCAAAAAAAAAGAAAGTCAGTCAAGTCGTCCGTCAACTTCAATTTTGAGAGGTTACCCCAGATGTGAACGTGTGATTTTGGGTTTTGTTTACGAAAATACGAATTCTGTATTCTATTTAAACAAGTTTAAGTGAAAATATGTTGTACGACGATTTCAAACCTATAGTCGATTTGGTGTTAAATAACTGGACAGCCTTACAACTTGCGGTTGAACATGGCATGGGTGCACCAGGCGGGGAAAAAGTATGTAAATTTAAGTAAATTTAATATTAATTCGTTTAAATTAACAAAAAATAAGCTATAATTTCAAAAGAGATAACATACAATTTCGTTACAAATAAATTTCAATAAGCTTACCCTTACTCAAAAATCAACACTAACTTGTGCTATTTTATTTTGTAGCTTCTATAATTTAACCCAAATATTATAGAGATTCCAAAAATACTAAGAATAACGTTTTAACTTTCAGACTGCCCAGCTGATGTCAGTTTACATAGCAAGGTTTTGCGTGGAGAATGTAGTAGACATCCCAGAACTAACAGAAGTTATTGAGGATCTTATGGACGAAGAATTTGACACCGTATGCCATGACAACTCGCCAAAAGGTTTGTTGATTTTGTAATAACTTTGTTTTTAAAAATAGTTACTGAGTTTCTAGTGCTGCTTCTTCTCAACACTGGCCCATATTACTGTCCTGTCATTCTTGTGGCGGAGTTTTGGGCTGACACTGTGTAGGTTTATTGTCGACAGGACAAGAAGAAGAAAGTGCTTTTTGGGAGCTTACTTGCATAAATAAATTATTTAATTAAATTGATTTCATTTATAGTTTATTTAATTAAAAATCTGTGTGCTTAACCCTGACTGTAATTTACAGAAATAGCATCAGTTCTCCTTATGTTCCTGAGTTTGCTGAAGGAGGGCCAGCACGATGAGCTGAGAGCTAGAATCGAAGCTATGCCCAAGTGCCAGAAGTGGCTCAGTCAGCCGATACATGAATCAGTACCTCCTCAAGTAAGTTGTTACTACATGCATTATTTTACAGGTAAATGTAATTTAATTATAAACTACAGAGCTTCTCAGTGGGGTATTCTCTAAGGCAGTGGCCACCTTAGCTAGGCCCACTGGATTTCCAAAGGTTGATGATGAAATAATCTATACTAATATTATAAAGCTGAAGAGTTTGTTTGTTTACTTGAACGCGCTAATCTCCGGAACTGCTGGTCAGATTTGAAAAATTCTTTCAGTGTTAAATAGCCCATTTATCGAGGAAGGCTATAGGCTATACAACGTCACGCTGCGATCAATAACAGCAGTGCAACAATGAAAAATGTTGCGAAAACGGGTTTTCACGCGTACGAAGTCGCGGGCACAGCTAGTACAAAATATTTTAAAAAATGTTTTTAAAAAAATTAACATTTATTTATTAATAATCCAATCATTTCAGAACAATAACATATAACTTTAACATTAACACTAATATGCATATTACCACTTTCAGTACCATGGGAATCCAGATGACGACACAACTAGTAGCAGTGGAGAAGATGATGACCAAACAAATGGAGAAGTGGCTTCATCATCCCACCAAAATAACGAACCCGAACCAATGGATGAAGACGTTGAACCCGGCTGGACGGTAGTACGGACACGGAGGAGGAAATAGACTAGCAACACAATTAATCATATTATAAGTTTGTTATCAGTTTAGATTCACGATAGAAGAATGGATGAGACCATTTTGTTAGGTTCTGTGAAAAACCAGCTTAATGGCAAGCGTACACTTTGTGTGATAGTGGTTAGAGTGTAATGATTATGACACCTCTAGTCACCATTAGATGCTGAATAAATGTACAACAACTAATCAACTTAATACTGATATTTTTACAATAAAATTCTCTGGCACCTTACAAGCAAAGTAAATTGTGACAATTTGAAACAGCTGTGGATAGTGTTTAGTTTTAAATATAAAACTTTTTATTGATCAACAAAAGTAAATAATTCCTCAATCAAGTACCTACCGGTATAGATTTTATATGTATAGAAGTAGTACTTGCATTAAATAGAATGATTGTAATGTAATAATATTAATATGCTTGTTAAAGTGAATGTTAGCTAAATTGTGCTAGCCTTACTTAGGGTGCAACTTAGGATCATGCAATAAATATTATAGATATGTTTTGTATCTTGAATATGTATACTTTTTGCCTGTGAGAGTTAGACATCGATGTTTTAAATCATGATGATTTGTTGAACTAAAATATTTGAATTATAAACACCACATATCACTATTTACTGAGATTAGTTCGCCTGATTCATAATAACAATCAATGTACTTTTGTTTGTTTTGTTAGAAATAATAATTTACACATATTATTATGTACTTAGTATGTGAAGGTACAATTTATACATTTTTGTAGATACCTCAGGAGATGGAAACAATTTGGCATTCTCTCATCTTAATAAAATATAATATTCAAAGCATATTTTAAGATCTAAAAGTAAAAATTATAGAAATATAGTTTCCAATCGTCTATTTAATACCAATTCTGTGTAAGTAGATAAAATTATTTTTACTTCGTTGATATTTAGGTGCCTATGTACTAGTAGGTAAAAATGTTGCGTGTATTTATTTTTATTAAAGTAACGTATTTAAATGTTAATTGTCTTTTATTCCTATCATCCGAGCCCGAGGAAGGAAGCCCATCTGGTGCATTTATGCAAACGTTCAATGTGTTCTCTGTTTTACCAGAAATAGTTAATCAATCAATCAGAAGTACCCACAGTAGAGGCCCTGAGGCCGGTTGCTACTCATCTTTGAACGAAACGATTTTTCGCTGTAGTTCGACGGCATCGAGATCGGGCTTGTTGAAGTCAACGGGTGTCGGATTCACTATCTCGTCCATCGGTCCATCCAACCAGTCAGGAGACAACGGTTTCGAAATGATTGAACAAATTTCGCTGGCACCGGCGTCCTATGAAAAATTTTAACACCTTACTTTGGGGCTAGCTGGCGATGTGTGAAATTGTCCAAAGATTTATTTATTTATTTATGTTACAACCTTAGATTAATAAAACTTTTATTAATCTAAGGTTACAACAGTAACGTAAATTCAACGTATTTGATTGTTGCAAACCCCAGTCCGCCCCCGGTGAGATACCCTGGAATTTAATGTCTTTGATTTCTTTAAAATCAATTTGAATCGGTTTAGCAAGGAACAATGGAAAGAAGAGTTAATTATTTAAAGAAGAACGGTTCGGGCTCATACTAAGGATAAGGTTCGGGTCAACTAAATTCCTTGTTCCCCTGTTGTCCCCTCTATTTCAAACCTGGCTAAACTGTTAATCTCCAGTCAATAAACACATTTTTTGATTAAACGTTAAAATATGAAATGTCATAAATTTTGAATGAACGAATGGAGGAGGGAAAACGGAATTTTACAAGTTGTCAAATATTTTGTAAACATTTGGCGGAATTTTATTGTAAAAATGTCGTAAAACCTATTAATTTCTGCAAGTCTAATTAAAATTAATACGACCTTGGTGTATTCTTAAGCTGTTGAAAATGGGTGATGAAATTAAAGTTGCGTTTATAATACCGAAAGACTGTAACAGTGAAAATGAGTGCTCGGAAGACATGCAACTTGCTTTTGTTGTAAGTTTTATAACTTTTACTATACATTTCATGGCTGTTATTGCATATAACTAAAGCTAATTACTGTAATTATGATTAAAAGGCCTGCGAGCAGCATTGCGGGGGCGGTCTCACAGCCCAATGGATAAAAGAAAAATGTTGGAATTTCTTCACAGGACTAACGAAAAAAGATGTTTTCGTTATGTCCCAGTTCGAAGGCGAGTTGTATGATAAACTTAGAACAACAAAGTGTTTGTAAGTAAACTTTTGTTTATCCTAAAATGTGAATTAAATGATCAAAAACCAATATCTTTTTTCTAACCTTTACATGTTAAAGGTATTGCAGTGATAAGGTATTGCACATCTAGTGACTAGTCACTGAATATTATTTATTCAAAGAATACTAACATTTTATTAAAATCCTATAAAATGCATACCTATTGTTTGCTTGTTTTGTTTGTGAAGTAGTTTCACTCAACTTAGGTGGTGTTGTTTTTCTTTTACCAGAATTGTGGGTCCCAGATGTTTGTCATGTTGTCTAACTGAGGGTATACCCATACCCTCAGGCCCAGAGCCAATCTTCACTATAGCCATGAAAAGTCTTGTAATTACTGCAAGTGGACTGACCAAACAGAAAAAGGTATGATATGAAGTAATGTTGCAATAGTTCTGCCAATGGAATTTGGACTAAAAACATGTTAGCATTGAGTTCACAGGCGCGGATCCAGCCCTCAAAAAAGGTTGTGGGCACAGCCACCAAAAATTAGCAAAGTGAGAGTTTGATCACTACATGCCCGCACATACATACATGCCTATCGATCTTATCAATAGATCATAATTAAAACAAGCAAATTAGGGTTGTGGGCATGCCCACAGTTCCCACTACGGTGGATCCGCGCCTGTGAGTTCAGTTGCTTATAGCAAAGATAAATTTGTAAATAGTGCTGTATTTTTACAGGAAAATATAAAGAAAAAAGTCCACTGGATGGGAGGTCTATACAGTACAGTTTTAACTGATGACACTACACACCTTGTTTCCGATACTGTCCTTTCTGACAAGTATATTGTAAGTAACAAATCATTTACTCAATATTCCCTACTTACTTTTGATTTCAATTTTATTGCTTGATTCAGTTTTAAAATCTAATTAGATCTTAATATCGACGGCAGAAAGCGATTTTGTCGTATCTCAAAAAGTCCGATTTTACACCAGAGCAAAAAAACTGTTTTAAAAATTCATAAATCTTAAATTAAGAAAGTTAGAAAGCTGAAATTTCACATGTTTTGTCTACTAATTAAACTTTATTTAATAAAGGTGATTGGAATAATCTAGAGTTACTACTTCATTGACTTTTGACTAGTTACAGCAATTGATTTTTTAATGTCGAGCTGCAGAAATGTTGTATCAGGAAGGTAAAATGTATGGCTTATTTAAGTTGACTTCAATTCCCAGGCAGCGGATCTGCTGTATCTCAAAGAAACGATAAACTGTACAGGGCTATTTAGCTGTATGGACCTTATAATGAAATAACTTTCTACATTTGAAATGTTTTATCTACAATAAGAGTCAGAGATGTGAAAACAATAAAATACTGTATCTTTTTCTTAACTGTTTTATTTAAATTTTAAGAATGTAATGGCACAAAAAAATCAGTCTGTTTTTTAATTATAATAATCAGTCCGACAAAAATATTCTTCTTTATTAGTTTATCTCTCTTCTTCATTAATTTTAAGAAGCATACACTTTCTCTTTAAAAGTTTAACAATCAGCCTGCCATAGTTTTTCTTCTTCATTAGTTTCAACAATCAATCTGCTAAATTCAGTATTAGTTTTTAAACTAAATAAAAATAATCATCATGTTACTTTTCCTTCTTTGTTCATTATCACACAACATTAACTATAATAATAAAGAAATCGCAGTAAGGAACCATAGACTTGGCACGACTTTGTCTAGATTTCATTACTTTTTAGAGATAAACAAGCAGCTCCATCGAGACTTGGCTAGTTTTTTACAAAATGTTTTTGGTGGGATTCAATATTCCTTACTTACTTTTGATTTCAATTTTATTGCTTGATACAGTTTTAAAATCTAATTAGATCTTAAAATACAAGTAATTCCTTTATTTATCAGAAATCGGTAGAAAAAGGAATACCAGTCATGAGTGAGACATGGGTGGAAGCCGTTTGGGAGGCATCCATGAACATGAACATCAACGGTTCGTCGTCGGAGTTCGATAGCCACAAGTTGCCACCGTTTGCGAACTTGCAAGTCACCACGTCAGGCATTTCAAAGAAAGATAAACACATGATTATGAAGCTTGTGAGTGAACACGGTGGATCTTTTTCTGGGGCGTTCCAGAGCGAGACAACCGATGTGGTGGTGTTAACAAAGTAAGTCTCTTAGAAAAGCTTTCATTAAAAGTATCCTATTGATACACAGGTGTCTTAAAATGGGTGCATCAATTGCTATGAGAGAAAGCTTGGCTGATGCTTTATCAGACACACAAGAGATAAAATATAATAGTATGTTCATTTATTTTGTTGGGCTACCTTTAAGTGAGCTGTCACACTGGCGGATTGCAAGCATTTTCTAAGCGGAGCGGCCACGCATTCGAGTGAGCATATGCGAGGTTACTCGAGGCGGAAACGTTGCGCATCCGCGACGTGTTTGCCGCGCAGCCGCGACGTCTCTGCCGCGCAGTCGCGACAATTTCGCTGCGTGGCCGCTCCGCTTTGAAAACGCTCATAATCCGTCAGTGTGGCAGGACCCTTAATAAATAATAATATAAATATCTTTGGATAATCTCACACAGCGCCATCTAGCCCCAAAGTAAGCAATTAATATGCTTGTGTTATGGGTGCTAGCTTAACGGATATACTACTTATATACTTTTTTTTTTAATACATACATATTATACATAGTAACACCCCGACCCGTCACAGAAATTAAAATTCATCATTTCAATTTCTGCCCGGCCGGGAATCGAACCCGGGACCTCTCGGCATAGTAGTCCGTTCTGAACCACTACACCAAACGGCCGACTATTAGACCCTTATCTACTTATCTTTATTTACAGGGAAGGCATAGGCAGTGAGAAGTACAAGGCAGCCCTAGAGTACGGCAAGGCGTGCGTATTACCGTCGTGGGTCAAAGACTCGGCGGCGCGCGGCGTGTCGCTCCCGCTGACGCAGTACCGCGTGTGTGGCGCGTCTACGTCGTCGCCGCTCGCCGAGCACCGCGCGCCCGACATGAGTGAGTGACGTAGCGTGTGACGTCACACGCAGTAGGCGGCGCTAGAGCACGGCAGGCGTGTGCACCGCGCACCCGACATGAGTGAGTGACGTAGCGCGTGACGTCACACGCGCAATAGGTGGCGCTAGAGCACGATAGGCGTTTTCACCGCGCGCCCGACATGAGTGAGTGACGTGTGACGTAACCAACCTTCAAGTGAGTACGGCTCGTCCACAGTCATCGTATCTGGCTGCGAGCTCTTGAATCCGACTGCGAGCCGCCTTCGTGCTCGCAGTGATACCGCCACTCGGCGGGTCGCTGCGATCTCCCTGCGAACCACGCGCGAGCAGCTCGCAGCGGGCTCGTGCCTATGTACTCACTTGATACAGTGTCTGATACATTACATGCTACACGGCTAGATGAGTACTCTAGAGTACTGCCCGCGTGGGTCAGAGACTCGGCGGCGAGTTCACGTCGTCGCCGCTCGCCGAGCACCGCGCGCCCGACATGAGTGAGTGACGTAGCGTGTGACGTCACACGCGCAGCAGGCGGCGCTAGAGCAATAAGAGTGGGTCAGAGACTCGGCGGCGCGCGGCGTGTCGCTCCCGCTGGCGCAGTACCGCGTTTGTGGAGCGTCTACGTCATCGCCGCTCGCCGAGCACCGCGCGCCCGACATGAGTGAGTGACGTAGCGCGTGACGTCACACGCGCAGTAGGCGGCGCTACAGCAGTATAGTCTGGCCTGTGAGCACGTAGAATTTTGTCCAATGACTCGCACACTCACTGCGGGCGCCCGTCGCACAGTCGCGATAGCAATATAATTATGCGCGAGCGATAAGGATGGGTAGCTTGGGGTCATTGGACAAAATTCTACGTGCTCACAGACCGGGCTTTAGGCGTGGGTCAGAGACTCGGCGGCGCGCGGCGTGTCGCTCCCGCTGGCGCAGTACCGCCTGACATGAGTGAGTGACGTAGCATGTGACGTCAGACGGGCAGTAGGCGGCGCTAGGCAGGGTACTCACCTGCCATGTAGCACGTAACGTAGCATGTGACGTAACCAACCTTCAAGTGAGTACGGCTCGTCTACGGTAGGGTTGCCATAAGTGTGGGGACTCAGACGGGGACATTTAAAGAAAAACTATTAAAGGTAGAAAAAAGGAGCTTTTATTACAACAATAGGTATTAATCAACATTAACCAAAGTATTAAGTATCTGTCAACATTTTTTAATTAGCACACGTTCCCCCTTAGTCTTACTAATATAATGGTTGTATATAGAGATGGGTTTCCACCCGGGTAAAAACCCACATGAGGGTAAAAACCCAATAAAAACCCGTTTCATTCCACCCGTGGGTGTTTACACCGGGTGAAAACAAATAATTTTATAATTATTTCAATTGGTATCTTTTNTCGATATACAAGTAATTCCTTTATTTATCAGAAATCGGTAGAAAAAGGAATACCAGTCATGAGTGAGACATGGGTGGAAGCCGTTTGGGAGGCATCCATGAACATGAACATCAACGGTTCGTCGTCAGAGTTCGATAGCCACAAGTTGCCACCGTTTGCGAATTTACAAGTGACCACGTCAGGCATATCAAAGAAAGATAAACACATGATTATGAAGCTTGTGAGTGAGCATGGTGGATCCTTTTCTGGAGCGTTCCAGAGCGAGACAACTGATGTGGTGGTGTTAACAAAGTAAGTAGAAAAGCCTTCATTAAAAGTATCCTATTGATACACAGGTGTCTTAGAATTCATGCATCAAACTGCTATGAGAGAAAGCTTGGCTGATGCTTTACCAGACATGCAAAAGATAAATTATAATAGTATGTTCATTTATTTACTTAGCTGTACCTTTAAATGAGCTGCCACACTGGCAGATTGAAAGCGTTTTCTAAGCGGAACGACGACGCGAAGCGGAAACATTGCGCATCTGCGACGTTTTCGCTGCGGGGCCGCTCCGCTTTGAAAACGCTCGTAATCCGCCAGTGTGGCAGGGCCCTAAACTACTAATCATTATTTACAGGGAAGGCATAGGCAGTGAGAAGTACAAGGCAGCCCTAGAGTACGGCAAGGCGTGCGTATTACCGTCGTGGGTCAAAGACTCGGCGGCGCGCGGCGTGTCGCTTCCGCTGGCGCAGTACCGCGTCTGTGGAGCGTCTACGTCATCGCCGCTCGCCGAGCACCGCGCGCCCGACATGAGTGAGTGACGTAGCGTGTGACGTCACACGCAGTAGGCGGCGCTAGAGCAATAAGAGTGGGTCAGAGACTCGGCAGCGCGCGGCGTGTCGCTCCCGCTGGCGCAGTACCGCGTGTGTGGCGCGTCTACGTCATCGCCGCTCGTCGAGCACCGCGCGCCCGACATGAGTGAGTGACGTAGCGCGTGACGTCACACGCGCAGTAGGCGGCGCTACAGCAGTATAGTCTGGTCTGTGAGCACGTAGAATTTTGTCCAATGACTCGCACACTCACTGCGGGCGCCCGTCGCACAGTCGCGATAGCAATATAATTACGCGCGAGCGATAAAGATGGGTAGCTTGGGGTCATTGGACAAAATTCTACGTGCTCACAGACCGGGCTTTAGGCGTGGGTCAGAGACTCGGCGGCGCGCGGCGTGTCGCTCCCGCTGGCGCAGTACCGCGTTTGTGGAGCGTCTACGTCATCGCCGCTCGCCGAGCACCGCGCGCCCGACATGAGTGAGTGACGTAGGGCGTGACGTCACACGCAGTAGGCGGCGCTAGAGCAATAAGAGTGGGTCAGAGACTCGGCGGCGCGCGGCGTGTCGCTCCCGCTGGCACAGTACCGCGTGTGAGGCGCGTCTACGTCATCGCCGCTCGCCGAGCACCGCGCGCCCGACATGAGTGAGTGACGCAGCGTGTGACGTCACACGCGCAGTAGGCGGCGCTAGGCAGGGTACTCACCTGCCATGTAGCACGTAACGTAGCATGTGACGTAACCAACCTTCAAGTGAGTACGGCTCGTCTACGGTCATCGCGTATCTGTCTGCGAGCTCCTGAATCCTACTGCGAGCCGCCTTTGTGCTCGCAGTGATACCGCCACTCGGCGGGTCGCTGCGATCTCCCTGCGAACCACGCGCGAGCAGCTCGCAGCGGGCTCGTGCCTATGTACTCACTTGATATACAGTGTCTGATACATTACATGCTACACGGCTAGATGAGTACTCTGCTCTAGAGTACTGCCCGCGTGGGTCAGAGACTCGGCGGCGAGTTCACGTCGTCGCCGCTTGCCGAGCACCGCGCGCCCGACATGAGTGAGTGACGTAGCGTGTTACGTCACACGCGCAGTAGGCGTGGGTCAGAGACTCGGCGGCGCGCGGCGTGTCGCTCCCTCCGGCGCAGTACCGCCTGACATGAGTGAGTGACGTTGCGTGTGACGTCACACGCGCAGTAGGCGGCGCTAAAGCACGGCAGGCGTGAGCATCGCGCGCCTGACATGACTGAGTGACGCAGGCGACGTGTGACGTCACAGCTGCACAGCACGGGTGAAAGATATTGCAGTGAGGGACGACAAATGTAACAGTGCAGTCAAGGCATACGATTTCAGCCGCGCAGGATTTAACGAAGCAAAAAGGTGCAAGAGGGTTGCCTCCTGTACCATTCTTCTACCACAGGAACCTACTCCGTTATGCGCTATGAATGGAGAATACATTTTTGTTACAAAAAAGCCTCTAAGTACACAACAAGAAGAGTACCTACATCCAATAAGATCTTACAGGTCTAATAAGGATTCTTATATTAAAGAACCTTATATTTTGTTTCAGGCCTGAACTTCTCACGTATTACTAATTTGCGACCGCCCAGTAATTTTGTTGATGAAAGTAGAGCGACAGACATGTCTACATTATCAGGAAGAATGAAGGTAAACTTTATCTACTTGTATCATTATAATATAATACTTTTACCTATTTTTATTGCATAAATTGAATGTTTTGTATTTTTTAGCTGTCTCAAGAGACTTCAAAGAAATCAAACGATTCATCGCTAGTTGATAAGGAAATTATAGCTGCATTTGAGAATTTCGACGTCAGTTACATAAAGAAGGCTGGGCCTATCTTTGACGGATTTTGCGTAAGTAAAATGTATTTTCCTCTTCGTCTCCTTCAGCACCATCATTGTAACAGCTCAAGTATTTCGAAGCCACGATAGCCGAACGGTGAAGGGGTCGGACTGGCTGACTCGTCATCCGAAAAACGCGGGTTCGAACCCCGCTGACGCTCGACTATTGTGGTGAGCTTACTCATGATACAAGCATATTTAAGCTTAGTACGAGGGGCTAACGGGACTATTAAAAAAATTGTTTTCCTCAAGACCAAAGGCTCAAACGATGGTCCTTCGAGCCGGATTTCAAACTTGTTTTTCAAGATGTTGCCATAAGTGTGGTAGTAGGGTAGGGTACACTGAAAACCAGCGCCGTGGCCTTCGTCACCGTGGGCCACGGCATATGCTGAGTGGGGTCCCGTTGCAGTGGGCATCTTGTTGGCGAAAGAGTGGCACTGCTCAGTTTACTCTTGTTTTTATTTTTTTCTTCTTCCATTATTATGTGCCACTGTCATGTCTATGTAATTGCCTGTATATTTGTGTGATGTCCATTGTCATAAATGTATCTTTCTTTCTTTCTATATACGCCTTTTCTTTTTAGATTTGGGTGACCGGCCTCGAAGGCACTTGCCGCGAGAAAGCCGTGGCTTGCGTGTCTCGAGGCGGCGGCGTCCGCTACGACTGCCCGCACGAGCGCGTCACGCACGCCGTCGCCGGCAGTAAGGCCGCGGCCCTAGCGGCCCAGCGCGCGCTGCCCGCTGTATGCGTACTGAGCCCGCTGTGGCTGGTCAACAGCGTCATGGCCGGCCAGGGGCGGCCGCTGGACGAGGCCGAGGTGAGTGCCCGCGTGTGACGTCATCAGAACCGGCCCGCCGTGTGTACTGAGCCCGCTGTGGCTGGTCAACAGCGTCATGGCCGGCCAGGGGCGGCCGCTGGACGAGGCCGAGGTCAATGCGGGCACTCACAGTGGACTGTGTGACGTCACCAGCCGCAGCGAGTGCCCACTGTGTGACGTCACGCGCCCTTCGCCGGCAGTAAGACCGCGGCCCTAGCAGCTCAGAGCGCGCTGTCCGCGGTGTGCGCTGCTCTGTGACGTCACTCGCCGCCCAGTGTGTGACGACCGTATCATAAATCAATAGGGTTGGCAGTTGTTCCACGTGAAATGACGCTGTCAGTATAGATCGTTCCATCTATGAAGACTCACCCCACCATTCTTCCGCTAATGTTTGAGTGTAATCGGTACACGCTAATTATCCATGAGTGCACACGCACACTACAATAAAACGCTCGGTTTGCTCGGATCAAACTCTACGCACCCCGCGCGACCGAGACCAAAAATTGGTGGGGCGCGTCTTCGTGGATGGTACGATCTATACAAGGGCGATCACTGGCACTGCACTTAAAGTGGACGCATCAAGAGAGGTTTAAAAATCAAAACCGGACTAACAATAATTTAAAGATTTATAGATTTTCTCCTATTTAACTCATCGAACATCGAACAGCGTGGGACGTCCACCCACAAGGTGGACCGACGACCTGATAAAGGTAGCAGGAAGGCGCTGGATGCAGGCCGCTACCAACCGTGCGATATACACGTCATTAGGGGAGGCCTATGTTCAGCAGTGGACGTCATGTGGCTGAAATGATGATGATGATGATGACTCATCGAACTTGCATTTTACATTTAGAACTCCCCCATAACAATATGCATTTTTGTTCACAGTATCTAATAGATACGAAGCCCACAACGCCAGCCAAATCAAGTGCACGTAAACCTAAAATCGAACCCGCGTCGCCTATGAGCAAGAGAAACTTGCAGCTATTAAGACGGGGGCCACTGGACCTACCGCCTCCCATGCCAGAGGTCGAAGAACCAGTGCAGGATGAAATTGTGAACCATTATTTGAGCCGTGAGTGTAATTTTCTTACTTGTATTTTTAGTTCTATCTTTATGACATGATAAGCAATTAAATGTATTATGAATTCTATGACTGAAGTATACGGATTAGGTTATTCAAGTATTTTCTATAGTTTGAACAAAGCCTTATTTATCGATTTTATCGATACGAAGCTTCGTCTAGTGACTGAATCCACTTTAGTCGTCGAAAATGTGTCGACCAATAGACCCCTACTAATGCTGGATTTCTATATTCAATCCTAATCCAAATTATAGTTCCAAAATACTGAACTGTCCTATCCATGACATTGACAGTGGGGCGCCACCGTCAATACCGGATCGCTGATTCCGATTTTTGCCATGTTGGAAACCATATAGTTGAACGATGGTAGCGCCCCCCTGTCATTGAGTTTGGTGGGACAGTTCAGCGTGGGTCATCTATATACGGATTTGGATTGTCAACTGTCAAATTTTAATATGTTTTTGGCCAAAATATCTGCGGTTTTTGATGTTTTTACATTTTTATATTGTTTATTAGTATATTTAAACAATATTAAAGTGTTAGAAAAATCGATAATTTTGGAAATATAATCTAAAACTGTATTCAATTTGACAGTTGTAATCCGGATTTGGACAAGGATTGAATATGGGAATCGGGCGTAAATCAATCATAAACAGTCATCTTGCTTGTCATAGAATTGGAGAATATATCCTAAAGATGTCACAAACTGTTCATTCGTTTTCAACCTAATATCGTCCACTGCTGGACAAAGAAAAGTGAACCTTAATACTCATCAAATACAAATGCAAATTTATTTCCAGAAAATATGCCGGAACCAGAGCCTCCCAGAGAGAAGACACCAGAACCGGCGGCACCAAATGTAACAGTGCAACAACCTGACGTCACGTCCGACGTCACGGAACAGCCGACCGAAGAAATTGAACAGATTTTTAGAGGTAAGGCTAGACAATTTATGTATTAGGTAATTTATCAGTAATTAGTGTCATTTGAGACGATGTTGTTATTAATTCTGTGTTCTTTTTCGACTCAACCGCAAAGGTTGTGTTGATTAAACTATTGATATTATACGCATCTTCTGCAGTGTCTTTCAGTATACTTCGTATAGATCGTGCCAACCACGAAGATGTTTGAATGTTATCGGTAAATGCTAAATCATCCATGATTGCACACGCACACTACAATAATGCCGCTCGGATTGCTCGGATCAAACTCCCCGCACCCCGCGCTTCCCTCGACCAAAAATTGGTGGGACGCGTCTTCGTGGATGAAACGATCTATACTTCGTACTTGTCGAACTATTAACTGAAAGCCAAATGCACATAATGTCAAAAGTAACGAAAAGGGGTTATGGTTTGGTTTCTGAAACAGTGTCCAGAATTTTTGAACAACGCAGAAAATTATAAAATCTTGCTTCCAACGAGTTGTGAGATACTATACGGTACTTTTTTCTTGTGTAGGCATAAAGATCGAAGTGCAAGGCTTGGACGAGGAAGCGATATGCGAGTTAGGGGCGGAGGTGGGGGCCGCGGGGGGCGCGCTGGNGACCAATATACCCCTACTAAACCAATCATAAACAGTCATCTTGCTTGTCAGAGAACTCGAGAATATATCCTAAAGATGTCACAAACTGTTCATTCGTTTTCAACCTAATATCGTCCACTGCTGGACAAAGAACAGTGAACCTTAATACTCATCAAATACATATGCAAATCGTTGATCTCAGAACATATGCCGGAACCAGAGCCTCCCAGAGAGAAGACACCAGAACCGGCGGCACCAAATGTAACAGTGCAACAACCTGACGTCACGTCCGACGTCACGGAGCAGCCGACTGAAGAAATTGAACAGATTTTTAGAGGTAGTCCTTTAATACTTAAAAAATAACCGGCATAAGTTATGTAAGGCCCAGAACAGACGGTGAAACGCAACTGCAAAGAAACTGCAACTTTCTGATGATTCTGATGAATTAAACTGAAACGGAAACTGAAAGTTTCAAACTGGTCGCGTCATGTGTGGTCTCTCAACGGACGCTATGGCAGAAACTTAGATGCAACTCAAAAGTAACTAGCAGTTGCAGTTTCGTTGCAGTTGCGTTTCACCATCTGTTTTGGGCCTTAGACTGGTGTTGTTATTAATTGGGTAGTTATCACATCTAGTTAGTGTAATGGTGACAGAACTTCTTAAAAACACTTCATTATAGTTATACATTGATTTATGAGCTTTGAAATCAATATCTAATGACGTCATCATTATCAAAGTCCCCATTGCATTACAAAAGATATGGGAGTGACGCGTATTCACAGCTCATACAGTATGTCGATTGGGTTTCAAATCATTCTTAAATTAATATGCATTACTAACTACCAATTTCTTCCAGACGTCGTGATATTTTTATCAATTATTTTCCTTTCCTATCGAACTCATTAGGTCTAAGCTGCGCGCCGCGATAAGCGGTTATCACGCCATTTTATCGCCCATACATTTTGACGTCGATAAAATTATCACGGCGTGCATATTGGCCTAAAGTCCGGTCTGTGAGCACGTAGAATTTTGTCCAATGACCCCAAGCTACCCATCCTTATCGCTCGCGCGTAATTATATTGCTGTCGCGACTGTGCGACGAGTGCCCGCAGTGAGTGTGCGAGCGCGACAGCAGCATAATTACGCGCGAGCGTTAAGGATGGGTAGCTTGGGGTCATTGGACAAAATTCTACGTGCTCACAGACCGGGCTTTTGTGTACTTTTTCTTTCTTCCTTTTCAGTTTAGATAGATAGAATTCCATGTAGGAAATCATATTATGAGGTACTTTTTTCTTGTGCAGGCATAAAGATCGAAGTGCAAGGCTTGGACGAGGAAGCGATATGCGAGCTAGGGGCGGAGGTGGGGGCCGCGGGGGGCGCGCTGGCGGCCGCGGGCGCGGGCGGCTCGCACGCGCTCGTGCCGATGGACTTTGATCCTTCCGAGCTGGTCACAAGGGACGCCGAGGCTGTAACTGTGTTTTGGGTGGTAAGTTCTTGATACGTCACTCGCTTCGGCGCTTTCATGAAGGGCCGAAGTTAGCCGAGTGGTGTAGAGATCCGAAGTTAAAACTTCAGAACGCTTCAAGCACTTTGACTCGGGCTCTTTACCGACAACAATCGGAAGTCGGGCGTGGCGAAGTAACTCGAAGCGAAGTTCATGTCCTTGTCCACACTATCTATTTCAGCCAACTTTGCGAGTAATGTAGCTGAAGAGGTATTCCTCGAAGCGCACCTATTTTGAGGCGCACCTACTGAAGCGCACCTAAACTATTCCTTAGCGCGCCTATGTTTATTATTACTATAAATATTTCGAAGTGTATGTCTACTAAGATGAATAAAAAGTACCAGGGCAACATAACATAGGTGCTAGCTGAGGTATAAAGCTTGGACGAGGAAGCGATATGCGAGCTAGGGGCGGAGGTGGGGGGTGCGGGCGGCTCGCACGCGCTCGTGCCGATGGACTTTGATCCTTCGGAACTGGTCACAAGGGATGCCGAGGCTGTAACTGTGTTTTGGGTGGTAAGTTCTTGATACGTTACTCGCTTCGGCGCTTGGAAGTAAGTTAAGAGCGTGTCTATACTATGTACGTAGTCGGCCGCGGGCGCGGGCGGCTCGCACGCGCTCGTGCCGATGGACTTTGACCCTTACGAGCTGGTCACAAGGGACGCCGAGGCTGTAACTGTGTTTTGGGTGGTAAGTTTTTGATACGTCACTCGCTTCGGCACTTTGATGATTTGCCGAAGTTAACCGAGTAGTGTGTTCAAACTTCAGAACGCTTCAAGTCCTTTGACTCTGGCGCTTTACCTACACCAACCGGACGTTGGGCGAGGTGAAGCGAGGCGATGTTGCTCGAAACGAAGTGGGTGTGCACACTACTTCGGCCAACTTCGCGAGTAGTAGCAGACTCAGTCACTGAGGTATGATGGGGCAAGTACACTATGCGGGTCGAGATGTAATAATGTGAACACCGTCTCGGTTACTTTCTTCTTCTACCCGTGAGATCGTCCATACTTCGGTGTGCGTGCGCTTCGTCTCGGTCAATTTTCCGCATAGTGTACTTGCGCCATAAGACTTGGACGAGCTGGTCACTAGGGATGCCGAGGCTGTAACTGTGTTTTGGGTGGTAAGTAATACGTCACTTGCTTCGGCGCTTCGAAGTAAGTTAAGAGCGCGTCTGTACTACGTACTTCGGCCAACTTCGTGAGTAATGTAGCTGAGGTATGAAGTTTGGACGAAGAAGCGATATGCTAGCTAGGGGCGGGCGGCTCGCACGCGCTCGTGCCGATGGACTTTGACCCTTCCGAGCTGGTCACAAGGGACGCCGAGGCTGTAACTGTGTTTTGGGTGGTAAGTCATACGTCACTCGCTTCGAAGTCAGCCGAGTAGTGTAGTCAGATACCTCTTGTTCAACTTCAGAACGCTTCAAGCCCTTTGACTCGAACGCTTTCCTGGCGCAGTTAAATTGCTATGCGCGAATTTGATCAAATCAGACAGTGTAAACTCGCACTTTTCGTCGTGGGTCGCCTATAATTCCGTGTGTACGTTCGCGCTTATTGTCGATCAATTTCGCGCATAGTGTAACTGCGCCAACTGCCAAAAATTGAAAGTCGGGACGAGGTTGCTCGAAGCGAAGTGGGAAGGAAACGAAAATAAGCATTGAAGTTCTAGATATTCTATCAGGTGCGATGCAGGCTTAAAGCTAGCCCTATCGTGTTAAAAAAGAAACTCGGTACTTCGCGAATGTAATGTGCAAGCTTACTATTTTTTGGTTTAAAAATGTCACGTCATCAAATCAATAATATTGTTACAGAAAGACTGTCTCTCCCAACAAGAGCTACTGCCCATAGAGTACTACCATCGACCTGTACAGATCCCCACTTGGGGTGACGGGCCACCCCCCCTAAACGGGGTCGTAGCGAGTCTTAGTACCTACAGCGGGATGGAGAGGGCGTTCTTAGATGAACTGGCGAAACTCCTTGGTGCTACGTAAGTTATAATAAATATTGACCCATAGAGTGTTATTATCTACCCTTACAGATCCCCACCTGGGGTGACGGACCACCCCCACTTAACGGGGTCGTAGCAAAAAGATTATGAGACATGTAGAGGCTCCTTAAGAGCAAAATGACGATTTGTAAGAACTATTTATTAGTCTAAACAAATAAAGAAATTTTGACTTTGACAAGTCTTAGTACCTACAGCGGGATGGAGAGGGCGTTCTTGGATGAACTGGCGAAACTGCTTGGTGCCACGTAAGCTGTAGTAATAATAATGATCCATTGAGTACTACCATCGACCGGTTCAGATCCCCACCTGGGGTGACGGGCCACCCCCCCTAAACGGGGTCGTAGCGAGTCTTAGTACCTACAGCGGGATGGAGAGGGCGTTCTTGGACGAACTGGCGAAACTGCTTGATGCCACGTAAGTAATAGTAATAGTATTGATCCATAGAGATTAAGAGTCGTCTACCGTCGCAGATCCCCTGTCTTCAATTCACTTGCGTTTCATCTCCAGTTGTGCGCCACTCGCGCTCCATGTTTATTCTAGCTGATCTACAATTCGGTATCACGGTAAAGTTCACGCGGTAATAAAGACGAAACAATAGATTTCTGTTATTTCCATTAAAAGTCCGAACACCTCATTTTTGAAACTAAAATTACTAAATCACAGCAAATGTTTACATTGCGTTTGACTTGCATTTGAGAAAAAGTAACTTTCTGTCAACTTTTACGTAAAGGCGCAGTCGCGCTCCGTTTACGTCACCGCATCGTTTGAACTAGTTGTAAAAACGATACCGCGATACGGATTTGTCAAAAAGCTGATTTTCGTTCCTCCTCCAATCGTGTCCAAAGCTGAAAAATTTTACCCCAATCGGGGCCTTGGGCACAGTTCATTCAATCTTCAGTAACAGTTTTCATGTCAAGTAAGGTTTGTCATTTCTTACATAGAACGCAACTCCGCTTCTGTCGGCGTAACACAGCGAACGCGCTAGCGTCTACGCACCTCATATGCCCCACTCCTACTGGGGACAAATACACCGGGGCGTTGAAGTGGGGCTTACCGGCGGTCAAGGCAACCTGGCTGCTTGAATGCGCTAGAACTGGGAAGAGAGTGAGCGAGAGAGAATATTTAGTTGGTGACACTAAAGGTAAGAAGTTTGTTGTAATTAAAATGTAGTGTTACCTAATTTAGCTTTTCAGTTGTTATTAACTTACCTACTCGAATAATTACTGTATTAAAAATCTATACTAATATTATAAAGCTGAAGAGTTTGTTTGTTTGTTTACTTGAACGCGCTAATCTCCGTAAATACTGGTCTGATTTGAAAAATTATTTCAATGTTAAATAGCCTATTTATCGAGAAAGGCTATAGTCTATACAACATCACGCTACGATCAATAGGAGCAGAGCAACAATGAAAAATGTTGCGAAAATGGTGTTTCACGCGTACAAAGTCGCGGGCACAGCTAGTATTCAATATAAAGTACTTTCGAGATATGAAAATGTTTGAATTCACTGGTACCCATAGCACAAGTTTTGCTTTGTTTGGGACTAAATGGCGCAGTGTAAAATGTCAAAGTATATTTATTTTATTTTCAATTCTGACTGCTAAAATGTGTCTAAACAGTTTTTGAAACTATTTTACTTTGTTTTATCAGCTCCTCCCAGCCCACAGAAGACCATAGAGCAAATGCCGCCAGAATCCAAAGACGAAACCAACTCCACCACGGACAAAGAGAATGACATGCGGCCGCCTCCGACCGCGGCGGTGCCACGTAGAGGCTCCATACCAAGTCGGGAGCAAACTCCGAAGGGGAAGAATATGGGTAAGCTACTTGCGACTATAATACTATAGAAATAGGTCTACTTTGCAGTGTGGTCTCAGCAGAGTAAAAATGACCACCCCACTCTACCCGTGGATATAGTTAAAGGCAACTAAGGGATAAATATGCGAATTCATCCTAAGCCGTTTGGCCAGCGTCCCAAATGCCTGAATGTGCCTTTGGTAAATTATAGAAGGTCGTTCTCCTGCAATGGACACTAAATGACACGATTAGGGTTTCTGATTTCTCGACCTATTTTTTTCTCGAGTTTCGAGAATTCTCGAGACCAAAGTCTCGAGTTTTCTCGGGTATCGAGTCTTTTAATGAAAACTGTTGAAATCGGTTGAAAATTATTGAAAACAGGTTTTTTAATCTTATATACCTACTGTTATAGTCCAGTCAATGAATGCCTTAACGACGGTGTAGAGAGAAATCCGTGGAACACAATTTCTGACCTCGGGACTTTATTTAGCCTAGTTAGGTGGTGAACATAGCAAAAGTCCCCGCCCTTAGCCCTTGTGCCGGCAGGGAGAGGGGGGTTTAAAGGTACCACTTTTCGGTTTTTCGCTTAATCCTCGGAAACTATGCGTCCTAGTAACATGACTACTATGAACCAAAAAAAGCTTATTCAATTTACTACAGGCGAGACCGTCAAGTTTTTCTATATCTTGTATAGTTTTTGCGGCATCTGCTCTAGAAGGTCTGTAAAATTGGAAATTTAATTTTTGTCTTATATGTTCCTATCAGGAGAAAATCGACTAAATCAACATTGAGCAAACACTATAGACATGCGGGAGCATGTTAAGCCTAGTTCCAGGGAGGGGACTGCATCGTGCGTATATTTAGACGACCCAATTGGAGCCACTTTTGACTCCTCGTCACTCAAAAACTACTGTGCATTAACTCTTCAAATTTGGCTCATGTATTGAGACTTGCAAGATATACATCAGCTTTAAATTTCATAAATATACCTCAAACGGTTATTTAGGTATTGACGTTCAAAAATCGACATCTAGAACACTAAAATCTATCTATCACCTGTGAAATGTTAAAATTTACTGGTTTTTTATTTGTTCCTTTGTATTTACATAACTACCTTTCTGGATGCCAAATTTGAACCTTCGAGGTCATCTGAAAGTGGTTAGAATTTGGTCTATAGTTCAGACATGTACATTTTTGGACGTCAATACCTAAAGAACCGTTTGAGGCATATTTATGAAATTTGAAGCTGATGTATATCTTGCAAGTCTTAACACATGAGCCAAATTTGAAGTGTTAATGCACAGTAGTTTTTGAGTGGGGAGGAGTCAATAGTGGCTCAAAGTGGTTCGTCTAAATATACGCACGGTGCAGTCTCCTCCCTAGAACTAGGCTTAATATGCTCCCGCATGTCTAGAATGATTGCTCAATGTTGATTTAGTCGATTTTCTCCTGATGGGAACATGTAAGACAAAAATGAAATTTCCAATATTACAGACTTTCTAGAGCAGATGCCGCGAAAACTATACAATTTATCAAAAAAGTTGACTATCTCACCTGTAGCAAATTGAATATGCTTTTTTTAGTTCGTAGTAGTCATGTCACTAGGACGCATAGTTTCCGAGGATTAAGCGAAAAACCGAAAAGTGGCACCTTTAAACCCCCCTCTCCTCGCCGGCTCAAGGGCTAAGGACGGGGACTTTTGCTAGGTTCACCTCCTAACTAGTCTAAATAAAGTCCTGAAGTCAGAAATTGTGTTCTACAGTTTTCCATCTATAATGCTTTATTGACTGGACTATATTGCACAACAAGAAATATTAGAATTTAGTACCACTTATTTTGGTAAGGAAAGAAACAAACAATAAAATCTTTTTTCATAATTAACATTAACTAATAATCATAACAAAAGTCATAAAGTCANCTAGGGGCGGGCGGCTCGCACGCGCTCGTGCCGATGGACTTTGATCCTTCCGAGCTGGTCACAAGAGACGCCGAGGCTGTAACTGTGTTTTGGGTGGTAAGTTCTTGATACGTCACTCGCTTCGGCACTTTGATGAATTGCCGAAGTTAGCCGAGTGGTGTAGAGATCCGAAGTTCAAACTTCAGAACGCTTCAAGCACTTTGACGACTTTTCTTCTGCCAACATCGCGAGTAACGTAGCTGAGGTATGAAGCTTGGGCGAAGAAGCGTTATGCGAGCTAGGCGCGGGCGGCTCGCACGCGCTCGTGCCGATGGACTTTGACCCTTCCGAGCTGGTCACAAGGGATGCCGAGGCTGTAACTGTGTTTTGGGTGGTAAGTTCTTGATACGTCACTCGCTTTGGCGCTTTGAAGTAAGTTAAGAGCGTGTCTATACTATGTACGTTGTCGGCCGCGGGCGCGGGCGGCTCGCACGCGCTCGTGCCGATGGACTTTGATCCTTCCGAGCTGGTAACAAGGGACGCCGAGGCTGTAACTGTGTTTTGGGTGGTAAGTTCTTGATACGTCACTCGCTTCGGCGCTTCGAAGTAAGTTTTAAGAGCGTGTCTATACTATGTACGCTGGCGGCCGCGGGCGCGGGCGGCTCGCACGCGCTCGTGCCGATGGACTTTGACCCTTCCGAGCTGGTAACAAGGGACGCCGAGGCTGTAACTGTGTTTTGGGTGGTAAGTGTTATACGTGCTTCGGCGTTTTGATGAAGTGCTGAAGATAGCCGCGTCACTCGCTTCGGCGCTTTCATGAAGGGCCGAAGTTAGCCAAGTGGTGTAGAGATCCGAAGTTCAAACTTCAGAACGCTTCAAGCACTTTGACTCGGGCTCTTTACCGACAACAATCGGAAGTCTGACGAGGCGAAGTGCATGTCCACACCATCTATTTCAGCCTACTTTGCGAGTAATGTAGCTGAAGAGGTATTCCTCGAAGCGCACCTATTTTGAGACGCACCTACTGAAGCGCACCTAAACTATTCCTTAGCGCGCCTATGTTTATCATTACTATAAATATTTTGAAGTGTATGTCTACTAAGATGAATAAAAAGTACCAGGGCATCATAACATAGGTGCTAGCTGAGGTATAAAGCTTGGACGAGGAAGCGATATGCGAGCTAGGGGCGGAGGTGGGGGCCGCGGGCGCGGGCGGCTCGCACGCGCTCGTGCCGATGGACTTTGATCCTTCCGAGCTGGTCACAAGGGACGCCGAGGCTGTAACTGTGTTTTGGGTGGTAAGTCATACGTCACTCGCTTTGGCGCTTTCATGAAGGGCCGAAGTTAGCCGAGTCTTTTGACTCTGGCGCTTTACCAACACGAATCGGACGTTGGGAGAAGTGAAGTGTCACTCGCTTCGGCGCTTCGAAGTAAGTTAAGAGCGTGTCTATACTATGTACGTGGTCGGCCGCGGGCGCGGGCGGCTCGCACGCGCTCGTGCCGATGGACTTTGATCCTTCCGAGCTGGTCACAAGGGACGCCGAGGCTGTAACTGTGTTTTGGGTGGTAAGTTTTTTCATACGTTACTTGCTTCGGCGCTTAGAAGTAAGTTAAGAGCGCGTCTATACTGTGTACGTGGTCGGCCGCGGGCGCGGGCGGCTCGCACGCGCTCGTGCCGATGGACTTTGATCCTTCGGAGCTCGTCACAAGGGACGCCGAGGCTGTAACTGTGTTTTGGGTGGTAAGTAATACGTCACTCGCTTCGAAGTCAGCCGAGTAGTGTAGTCAGATACCTCGTGTTCAACTTCAAAACGCTTCAAGCCCTTTGACTCGAACGCTTTCCTGGCGCAGTTAAATTGCTATGCGCGAAATTGATCAAATCAGATAGTGTGAACTCGCACTTTTCGCCGTAGGTCGCCTATAATTCCGTGTATACGTTCGCGCTTATTGTCGATCAATATCGCGCATAGTGTAACTGCACCAACTGCCAAAAATTGAAAGTCGGGACGAGGTTGCTCGAAGCGAAGTGAGAAGGAAACGAAAATAAGCATTGAGGTTCTAGATATTCTATCAGGTGCGATGCAGGCTTAAAGCTGCCCTATCGTGATAAAAAAAACTCAGTACTTCGCGAATGTAATGTGCAAGTTGACTATTTTTTGGTTTAAAAATGTCACGTCATCAAATCAACAATATTGTTACAGAAAGACTGTCTCTCCCAACAAGAGCTACTGCCCATAGAGTACTACCATCGACCCGTACAGATTCCCACTTGGGGTGACGGGCCACCCCCCCTAAACGGGGTCGTAGCGAGTCTTAGTACGTACAGCGGGATGGAGAGGGCGTTCTTGGACGAACTGGCGAAACTGCTTGGTGCTACGTAAGTAATAATAATTATCCATAAGAGTACTACCATCGGCCCGTACAGATCGCCGCGTGGGGTGACGGGCCACCCCCCCTTAACGGGGTCGTAGCGAGTCTTAGTACGTACAGCGGGATGGAGAGGGCGTTCTTGGACGAACTGGCAAAACTGCTCGGTGCTACGTAAGTAATAATAATGACCATCGACCCGTACAGATCTCCGCGTGGGGTGACGGGCCACCCCCCCTTAATGGGGTCGTAGCAAGTCTTAGTACCTACAGCGGGGTGGAGAGAGTATACTTGGATGATCCATAGAGTACTACCATCGACCCGTACAGATTTCAGCGTGGGGTGACTGGCAACCCCCATTCAGTAGGTGCAGGCAAAACGCATTCTTGAGTAGATTCCTTCAGTGTGGTACGGGAGGGATGTGGTTTTTGTTACGGCATGTGACGCGTGACTTCAAAAGTGTACACTGTGACATATTTGTCACGTCACATTTCTTCACCCCTCTCATTCCAATATTTCATATTACAACTACATAATTGTTTTATAGATTTTGTAACAAGTGTATAATCTAGTTTAAACCTTTAATTCTGAAGACTTTCTCTAACAACGTACTTAATCATTTCCACAGAACGCAACTCCGCTTCTGTCGGCGTAACACAGCGAACGCGCTAGCGTCTACGCACCTCATATGCCCCACTCCTACTGGGGACAAATACACCGGGGCGTTGAAGTGGGGCTTACCGGCGGTCAAGGCGTCCTGGCTGCTGGAATGCGCTAGAACTGGGAAGAGAGTGAGCGAGAGGGAATATTTAGTTGGTGATACAAAAGGTGAGACACTTTATATGAGCTCTCAAAACGTGATTTTCCTATAGATTTGTATAGTAAAGACTAGACTTTACTACGAAGGTTGCTATGGCGTCAGTTTTATTATTTAGTTTTATTTATTAATTTCAAAACTACTAAAATCTTATTTTACAACTGAGAACTAATTAGGTTTTTAGGGCTAGAATTTCATTTCCATAGCCCTTCAATTGAGTTTTCGAGATATGATAAAAAGATTACAAAAAGCACGATCACTTACTTTTTAACTTTAAGGTTTTTTTTCGTTTTATCAGCTCCTCCCAGCCCACAGAAGACCATAGAGCAAATGCCGCCAGAATCCAAAGACGAAACAAATTCCACCACAGACAAAGAGAACGACATGCGACCGCCTCCGACCGCGGCGGTGCCGCGTCGAGGCTCTATACCGAGTCGGGAGCAAACTCCGAAGGGGAAGAATATGGGTAAGCTACTTGCGACTATAATACTCTGCACATAGGGTTGAATATTCAAACTAGCATATACAAAGAGAACGACATGCGGCCACCTCCGACCGCAGCCGTACCGTGTAGAGCAGTGGTTCTTAACCTATAAGTCATGAGGGACCATTTTACCAAAGAAGAACGGTCACGTCCCATACAAAAAAAACCCAGACCCGACAGAAACGAGACATACCTCAGTTTTTTTGTCATGTCTTAATTAGTTAAATTATATATTTTTTATATTCGAAATCTATGTATAACACCAAAATATTACCCTTTGTTTTTGTTCAGGCGTTATACGAAAACTAATACAAAATGCCTATTTATTACCAAAATTGGTAAATGTATGTACCTAAATGTCTATTACAGCTGCTATGGAATGTATCTAGGTGACCTGGAGATACATCCGGATTATATAGGGTGGTTATACATATGGAACGATAAGTGATCTCACTCGATTATTTCTAAACTATACAAGATATCGAAAAACTAGTTACTGATTCTGAAAGTGCTTCACGAGCTCTTTCAAATGGTACCAATAATAGGTTACAGATTATGGAAGCTGGTAACATTGAATTTTTGGATTTTGTAACTTCTCGTTTTCACCCTGTATAATCCGGCTGTATCTCCAGGTCACCTAGATGCATTCCATAGCAGCTGTAATAGACATTTAGGTACATACATTTACCAATTTTGGTGATAAATAGGCATTTTGTATTAGTTTTTGTATAACGCCTGAACAAAAACAAAGGGTCATATATTGGTGTTATACATAGATTTCGAATATAAAAAATATATAATTTAACTAATTAAGACATGACAAAAAAACTGAGGTATGTCCCGTTTCTGTCGGGCCTGGGTCACAGATGACCGTTCTTCTTTCTGTCTTGTCAGGGACCACCTCATAATCATATTCGGTCAAAAGTAAACCAGTTTGACTGCAAAAATCGGTTAAAAGTGGTTTTGACCAAGGTGTGCAAGTGCACTTCGTGGACGACTTGGAATGCCTCCAGGGACCACCAGTGGTCCGCGGACCACCGGTTAAGAACCACTCGTGTAGAGGCTCCATACCTAGCTGGGAACAAACTCCGAAGGGAAAGAATATAGGTAAGTTACTTGCGACTATAATGCTCTGCATACAAGGTTGAATATTCAATCAAACTCTATCTCAGACAAAGAGAATGACATGCGGCCGCCTCCGACCGCGGCTGTGCCGCGTAGAGGCTCTATACCGAGTCGGGAGCAAACTCCGAAGGGGAAGAATATGGGTAAGCTACTTGCGACTATAATACTCTAGAAATAGGTCTACTTTGCAGTGTGGTCTCAGCAGAGTAAAAATGACCACCCCACTCTACCCGTGGATATAGTTAAAGGCAACTAAGGGATAAATATGCGAATTCATCCTAACTAAGCCGTTTGGCCAGCGTCCCAAATGCCTGAATGTGCCTTTGGTAAATTATAGAAGGTCGTTCTCCTGCAATGGACACTAAATGACACGATTAGGGTTTCTGATTTCTCGACCTATTTTTTTCTCGAGTTTCGAGAATTCTCGAGACCAAAGTCTCGAGTTTTCTCGGGTATCGAGTCTTTTAATGAAAACTGTTGAAATCGGTTGAAAATTATTGAAAACAGGTTGTTTAATCTAATGTACCTACTTTTATTGCACAACAAGAAATATTAGAATTTAGTACCACTTATTTTGGTAAGGAAAGAAACAAACAATAAAATCTTTTTTCATAATTAACATTAACTAATAATCATAACAAAAGTCATAAAGTCGCGTGTACTTTAAGGATAATAAATAACAATAAAAATCTGGAGCTACAATAAAATTGAATCACTTGTTTTCCAAAGAACACAATTCCAAATAGCAAAATAACGATAGTAAAAACTTTTTAATAAATTTTTAAATTTCTTAAAGATAACAAGACGTTTTAAACGACTTGAATAAACTTTACGAGGAGTCACGAGTACATTGATTGAGATCATTACTTGCAAATCAAATCAGTTAAAAAAGGAAAGACTAGGCCAGTCTAAAAGCGACGTTAACCTATTAAATAATTAAAAACTTATTTTTGTCTAAGAAAATAGGCTTTCAAGAATATTAAAGCTTCAAAATCGAAACTCGAGAATTCTCGAGCTCCGGTAATTTTTTTCTCGTCTCGAATCGAAAGCTCGAGCAGAAACCCTAGACATGATGAAGATAGTAAAAATATGAATATTACTCAAATTTTTAAAGTTCTAATTTTAGTATAATAAATAAAATATATTTTTTTTTTCATTTAGATGTCGATGACATGTCACCCGCGTCAAGATACATAGCGATGGCTCGCCAAGGACTTTTAGGCGGCGACTCTCAAGAAACGCCCAAGAGGATTCAAGCTTTGAAAGATGATGCTAGACAAGGCAAGTATATTTTACTGAAAGTGTAAACGGGTTTGACGCAGGCCGTCCCATTCGCAAAATGGGCACTATAGTTCAACTTGTAGGTTGAAAATATTAGACAATTTTTATCTGAGTGTGACCATTTTGCGAATGGAACAAAATGAATGACCATTTTTGAATTCGTGACGAAATGCGAATGGGACGGTCTGCGTCAAACCCGTGTAAACTGACTCAATATTTCAGAGTTTCTAATTTCTAAGTGACTTAATGTTTTTTAGATGGTGAAATCAGAACGCCGCCTTTAGACGATGCCCTATCCACCCCCAATCTGGTCGGTCTCAGTCCAACGACTCGGCGGCGGCTGCAAGCCGTGAAGCGAGGAGAGATGCCTTCAGACCCGATACGCACGCCTAAAGACCTACGTGAGTATACAAAATACTGACGTAATTATCAATATTAATTGACATTCTAGGTCGCCATTACTACTATTGTTTTGACACAGAATCGCCAGGTTAATCTACAGAAGACAGACAAATTCTAGGTTCAATTTTACTTAAACTTTACGTCAAAAAATTACGAGTTACATTATGTACTCACGGCTTGACGTTTCGGCTGTGATGCTGCAGCCGTGGTCACAAGCAGACTGGCGGTTCGCGGCGTCGTCCGTTCGGGCGGGCATGAAAATTTTCAACTGAACGCGAACCGCCAGTCTGCTTGTGACCACGGCTGCAGCATCGCAGCCAAAAAATTATGAGAATTAGGGATGCGGCGATTTTTCCGAATATACTCACTCAGTACATAATTTGTATCTTTTGAATCTGCAACGCTCAAAACCACTGGCCCCTTTTGAACCTTAAGACAAAACATTAAGGTGCAAATATTATGTGGTGGTGGCCAAGTTCCTTTTGAAGATTTGTTATAATATCCACAGTGAATCGCAATCCAGACACTCCCGACAGTGCATTCGGGGCAGCCCTAAGGCCGGGTTCAGGCCGACTTTCTCCAGAGGCAAGGAAACGATTGTGGCAAGTCGTGCAAGACCTACCTTCTAAGGAACCACAGCTGTCCAAGGAAAGGCATACGGTGAGTGAAATTGATTTTAGTTAGTAATTTCAAAGACAGTTTATCAGTTAACCCTCACATCAATATAAGCTTAAATTCCCTTTCATCATATTGTTGACATAGCTCGCAATTATACAAAGTGTAACGTGTACAATCGAATGAATGAATGACTGAAGTACAGTCAGCGTCAAGTAGTTCGTTACACCCTAAGTCAGTGGTTCTTAACCTTTAAGTCACGAGGGACCATTTTACCAAATTTCTGTCTTGTCAGGGACCACTTTTTTTTTCAAAATCCTACGAAAGGGGTGGTCGATTTCTCGCCCATTGTGCGCGGTTTGTGTTGTGTTGACTCGACTCATTACGTCACGTCACATGTTTATTATGATGTCTTCGTGTACCACTTGGAATGCCTCCAGGGACCACCAGGGGTCCGCGGACCACCGGTTAAGAACCACTGCCCTAAGTGATCAAACATTTTACAATACGTTGGCTACTTTCCCTATCTTAATTCAATTTTGGTTAATCGATTTGAATAACTAAAATTTTATAATATCGTCCAACAACAGTAAAAGTATATTTCAATCGACTTTCTCATACTGAAAGTAGTTTAACTTTAATTATTATTAACATAAAAATTTTTACAGCCACTATCAGAAATCCGCAACAGATTCCTCGCTCAATTCAATGGCGACGCTGCCACGCCCCCTTCGGAACATCACGCGGCTCCGAGAAAATTACAATTACAGGTGATTACAGAGACATACAATAAACTGTTTTATTTGAAGTCAATGCAAATATGAAAATTCATAATTTATTCTTCTTTTTTAGGAACAAGCAGATACTCCACCCGCTAAAATGCCAAAATTATCGGCAGATCAAGTAAGTCTAAAAAAATTATCCAAGCCAATAGACATAATTGACTCGTTCTTACACACTCACTGTGGGCGTCCGTCGCACAGTCGCGACAGCAATATAATTACGCGCGAGCGATAAGGATGGGTAGCTTGGGGTCATTGGACAAAATTCTACGTGCTCACAGACCGGGCTTTAGTTCATCAACGAATTATTTGTGACTGGTCCACTATTGACGAAAAATCACAAACTTTTTCCCACAGAGTGCTGGCAGTATAAGCAGTCACATTCACGAAGATGAAGACAGCTCCAAGAACTCAACTTCAAGCGCTTCAAGCACTTTACCTGCAGCGGTGGACGCTCAGCTGAACAGGCTCAATGCAGCGCTTAGCAGCCGCTTGAGTTCGCAGAAGGCAAGACGCACTAGAGACTCTTTTCCTGTACCAGGTAATAAATATCATCTATTTATTAGGGAATTACGTATTGATAAGGGTTTGTTCATTGAATCATACTAAATTAAAAAACAAAATTATAGATAAACTAGCTTTCTGACCGCGGCTTCGCCTGCGTGGAATTTTTCGGTTTTTTATATAACTTATGACACTCAGCAATAATGGGGCTTTCTATTGGTTAAATAATTTTTAAAATCGGTTCAATAGATCCCTAGATTTACCCCTTACAATTTAACAAACACACAAAACTTTACCTCTTTATAATATTAGTACTATTATACTCGTAATAAGGCCATTCCAGGATAAAAAAGAGTTTAAATTAGTCCGTCAGTTAATTTATCAAAAATTACTCAACACGTATTTTTAAATATTTCAAAAAATTATGACGTTATAAAAACATCCTCCCGTGCCGCTCCCATACCTACACAGACTCAATTAACCGCTAGATCTATAGCATAGATACTAAAGCCTGATCCGTGAGCACGTAGAATCCAGTCCAATGACCCCAAACTGCCCATCCTTGTCGCTCGCACGTAATTATGTTGCTGTCGCGACACTCACTGCGGGCGCGCGTCGCACAGTCGCGACAGCAATATAATTACGCGCGAGCGATAAGGATGGGTAGCTTGGGGTCATTGGACGGGATTCTACGTGCGCGCGGAATTTTTTGTATGGTCGAAAGGGGCCGCGTCTCAAATAAGTTAGGGAACTCCTGAGCTAGCTAGTGTACGCATTTTGGGACATTCTTTGTGTTTTCCACAAATATCTTACAGCAAATCTTGTCTTATTCTTAGCAAACCAAAGAGTGTTGAAGATTAGTAATTTAATTTATAGTTCCACCGCCGATTGAGGTCGAGACAGGCCCCGAATCGCAGCCCAATACAGTGGGATGGGACGACACAACGCCCGCCAACAATGTACAAGACGCGCCGGTACAGACGCAAGCCACCAAGCGGTTCATGCTGTCTTCGAATGTTGATGTAAGTTATTAATATTTACTTTTATTAAATTCCCATTAGATTATAGATCGTTTCAAGTCTACATAATCTTTAGTTGAGGAACTGGTAGGGACCATGCTCCCTGAACCGCTCTTATTGAAGAATGCTTGCTCTACCTGTGCAAGTTGTCATAGAGCGTATCGATAGCATAGAGTCACGAGTTTAATCGTAAATTCGTGACTCCGCTCGGTAGACATCGATCTAAGACTACGTTGTCTCATCGTAATGGTGCGTCCACACTGGGTGCACGGGCTCGCGCGGCACATTCGACATCCTGCTCACTCAAGAGTAGGGTGAGCTAAATGACCAGCGTGCCGCGCGAGCTCGTGCGCCCTAGTGTGGTCGCACCATTATACTTTGACAGCAAATTGTTAAGAGATTGACACATTGTTATTTTTGATTGCAGAACCGCGAAGAGATAATAGAGATGATCCAATACCTCGGCGGCGAGGTGTGCGAAGGCACAGAACTTGATCCGGAGGCGACGCATTTGCTATGCGCCGCGCCGGGCCGCAGCGAGAAGATGCTCGGATCCATAGCCGCGGGCCGCTGGGTGCTGCATCCCGCTTATGTGGCGCGTAGCAGGGCCGGCGGCGGCTTCCTAGCGGTGAGCTTTCAGCAGGGTACTCATCTAGCCATGTAACATGACTTGACTTATGGTCCTATGTCCCCTAGATGGGGCAGAGGGCGTCCACAACAGTCCTCCATCGCGTTCGGTGTTGAGCTATGTGTTTGATCTCGCTCCAAGTCTTGCCGATCTTCTTCGCCTCGTTTGCCACAGCGCGCCGCCAAGTTTGCTTGGGGCGACCACGTTTGCGTTTTCCTTGGGGGTTCCAATCCAGAGCCTGCTTGGGGATGTGATCGGGATCCCTTCGGAGAGTGTGGCCAATCCAGTTCCACTTGCGGCGCTTGATCTGCTGGTCGATCGGAATTTCGTGGCAGCGTTCCAATAGCTCGACGTTGCCCAGACATAGGGCCCACTGTCGCGTGCCGCGCTGCGAGGCTTCCTGGCGGTGAGCCTTCCTGCCCAGACATAGGGCGCACTGTTGCGTGTCTCGCGGCCGCAGCGAGGAGATGCGAGGCTTCCTGGCGGTGAGCCTTCCTGCCCAGACATAGGGCCCACTGTCGCGTGCCGCGCTGCGAGGCTTCCTGGCGATGAGCCTTCCTGCCCAGACATAGGGCGCACTGTTGCGTGTCTCGCGGCCGCAGCGAGGAGATGCGAGGCTTCCTGGCGGTGAGCCTTCCTGCCCAGACATAGGGCGCACTGTTGCGTGTCTCGCGGCCGCAGCGAGGAGATGCGAGGCTTCCTGGCGGTGAGCCTTCCTGCCCAGACATAGGGCGGTGAGCCTTACTGCCCAGACATAGGGCCCACTGTCGCGTGCCGCAGCGAGGAGATGCGAGGCTTTCTGGTGGTGAGCCTTACTGCCCAGACATAGGGCCCACTGTCGCGTGCCGCAGCGAGGAGATGCGAGGCTTCCTGGCGGTGAGCCTTACTGCCCAGACATAGGGCCCACTGTCGCGTGCCGCGCGCGCCGCAGCGAGGAGATGCGAGGCTTCCTGGCGGTGAGCCTTCCTGCCCAGACATAGGGCCCACAGTCGCGTGGCGCGCGGGCCGCAGCAAGGAGATGCAAGGCTCTGTAACGAGAACGTTCTTGGCTCTCTTACTTTTGTACTAATATTATAAATGCGAAAGTTTGTTTGGATGTCTGGATGTTTGTTATTCTTTCACGCAAAAACTACTAAACGGATTTTGATGAAACTTTTCAGTATTATTGTTTATAACCCAGAATAACATAAAGGCTATATAGGTCGTTCTGTACCAAACTAAACTTCACGCTCGTGAAGCCGCGGGCAAAAGCTAGTTTGATAATAATCAAGCCCACTGACTATGTCTGTCAAACCCTTGATCAAAGAACACGTTTTTTGTCATTTTGACTATTTCAGCTGCTGCTGCTAAACATAGGTCTCCATCAATCACTTCCACATCGCCCGTTTTGTAGCGGCTTGCATCCAGAGCCTTCCTGCTACCTTTTTACTAACTTGTGTCGTGCCTAAACCTTCAACCACACCAACGCGTGCAGATCGCCATCGCCGGCGCGATCATAGGCCAATGACAGGTCGCGCGGACTGTCATGGGTCACACGTCCTGTCATTGGCCTATGATCGCGCTGTGATCATGCCGGCGATGGCGATCTGCACGCGTTGGTGTGGTTGAAGCATAACACATAAATAAAACAAAACGCGTCTATTTTTCAACCGACTTCAAAAAAGGAGGAGGTTCTCNTTCCTGCCCGGACATAGGGCCCGTTTTCCTTGGGGGTTCCAATCCAGAGCCTGCTTGGGGATGTGATCGGGATCCCTTCGGAGAGTGTGGCCAATCCAGTTCCACTTGCGGCGCTTGATCTGCTGGTCGATCGGAATTTCGTGGCAGCGTTCCAATAGCACGACGTTGGAGATTTTCTCAGGCCAGTATATGCCGAGAATTCGGCGAAGGCAGCGGTTGACGAAGACCTGCAGCTGGTGCGAGATGACCTTGGTGACCTTCCACGTTTCACACCCATAGAGCAGCACGGATTTAACGTTGGACCCGAAAATTTTGCCATGTAACATATAATGTATCAGATACTGTATCAAGTGAGTATGATCTCACTTGGCACGGTGCTCGCGCGTGGTTCACAGGGAGATCGCAGCGGTATCTCGGCGAGCACAAAGGCGGCCCCGGGAGCTCGCAGCTAGGTACGCGATGACCGTACGAACCGTACTCATTTGAATGTTGGATATGTTACATGCTAGGTTACGTACGACAGTGGGCCCTATAGACTAAGAGCTAGTAAACACCAGACCTACGTCATTTTATAAAAGCTGAAAGTTTGTCAGCGTATGCTCCCAATATAGGGTAGAATTTAAGTGAGTCATGAAGTTTGGGTTCTTAGCGAGGAGATGCGAGGCTTCCTGGCGGTGAGCCTTCCTGCCCAGACATAGGGCCCACTGTTGCGTGGCGTGCGGCCGCAGCGAGGAAATGCGAGGCTCCACAACAAGAACGTTCTTGGCTCTGGGATCTTACTTTAGTACTAATTTATAAATGCGAAAGTTTGTTTGGATGTCTGGATAGTTGTAACTCTTTCACGCAAAAACTACTAAACAGATTTTGATGAAACTTTACAGTGTTATTGTTTATAACCCAGAATAACATAAAGGCTATAATTTAGGTCGATCTGTGACAAACTAAATTTCACGCTCGTGAAGCCGCGGGCAAAAGCTAGTTTGATAATAATCAAGCCCACTGACTATGTCTGTCAAGCCCTTGATCAAAGAACACTTTTTTTGTCATTTTGACTATTTCAGCTGCTGCTGCTAAACATAGGTCTCCATCAATCACTTCCACATCGTCCGGTTGGTAGCAGCTTGCATCCAGGGCCTTCCTGCTACCTTTTTGACTAACTTGTGTGTGCTTAAAACACGTCTATTTCTTCTCATCATCAAACCTATCTTCACCAGGAGGAAGACTTCGAATGGGGGAATCCCAAAGCCACATGCCTACCTCCTCTCTCGGGGGCGGAGCGTACGTTAGCCCGGGCCGCTTACCGCTGGCGATCAGGGCGCGAGCGACGATTACCGGGGCCTTTTGCTGGCGTCGTGGCCTTGCTACACGTACCAGCGGCTAGGAGAAGACTGCTGGCTAGACTCGTCAGCGCTGGGGATGGAATAGCGCCCGAAGACGAGTGAGTACTAATATTATTTAATATAAGTTCTGCTACAGCAATGTGGACTTTATCGTACTAGAGTTAAGGTCCACTGGCGCTTGGGACCATTTGCGGGCGTCGTGGCCTTGCTACACGTACCAGCGGCTAGGAGAAGACTCCTGGCTAGACTCGTCAGCGCTGGGGATGGAATAGCGCCGGAAGACGAGTGAGTACTAATATGACAAGTACCTACTGCTAGAGTAAACCTTATTGTACAAGCGCGGTGGCTACCGGGGCCTTTTTCTGGCGTCGTGGCCTTGCTACACGTACCTGCGGTTAGGAGAAGACTGCTGGCTAGACTAGTCAGCGCGGGAGACGGAATAGCGCCGGAAGACGAGTGAGTACTAATATTATCCCAACTAGTCCCAACTAATATTATAAATGCGAAAGTAACTCTGTCTGTCTGTCTGTCTGTTACGCTTTCCCGCTTAAACCTCGCAACCGATTTTGATGAAATTTGGCATAGAGATAGTTTGAGTCCCGGGAAAGAACATAGGATAGTTTTTATCCCGGTTTTTGAAACAGGGACGCGCGCGATAAAGTTTTTCTGTGACAGACAAAATTCCACGCGGGCGAAGCCGCGGGCGGAAAGCTAGTTTAATATAAGTTCTGCTACAGCAATGTGGACTTTATCATACAAGAAATAAAGTTCAAAGTTCAGAGACTTTTGCGGGCGTCGTGGCCTTGCTACACGTACCAGCGGCTAGGAGAAGACTGCTGGCTAGGCTTGTCAGCGCTGGAGATGGAATAGCGCCGGAAGACGAGTGAGTACTAATAACACAAGAGCAATGTGAACCTTATCGTACATGAGTTAAGGTTCACTGGCGTTTGGGGCCATTTGCGGGCGTCGTGGCCTTGCTACACGTACCAGCGGCTAGGAGAAGACTGCTGGCTAGACTGGTCAGCGCTGGAGATGGAATAGCGCCGGAAGACGAGTGAGTACTAATATTATTTAATATAAGTTCTGCTACAGCAATGTGGACTTTATCATACAAGAAATAAAGTTCAAAGCTCAGAGACTTTTGCGGGCGTCGTGGCCTTGCTACACGTACCAGCGGCTAGGAGAAGACTGCTGGCTAGGCTTGTCAGCGCTGGAGATGGAATAGCGCCGGAAGACGAGTGAGTACTAATAACACAAGAGCAATGTGAACCTTATCGTACATGAGTTAAGGTTCACTGGCGTTACGGGTGCGATCAGGCGTTGTGGTCTAGCTACATGTACCAGCGGCTAGGAGAAGACTGCTGGCCAGACTCGTCAGCGCTGGAGATGGAATAGCGCCCGAAGACGAGTGAGTACTAATAACACCTGAGCAATAATAAACCTTATAGTATGAGGGATAAGGTCCACTAGCGTTCGGGGTATGAGCGACGATTACCGGGGCCTTTCGCTGGCGTCGTGGCCTTGCTACACGTACCAGCGGCTAGGAGAAGACTGCTGGCTAGACTCGTCAGCGCTGGAGATGGAATAGCGCCCGAAGACGAGTGAGTACTAATAACACAAGAACCTACTGCTAGAGTAAACCTTATCTTATTGTACAAGAGCAGTGGCTACCGGGGCCTTTTTCTGGCGTCGTGGCCTTGCTACACGTACCAGCGGCTAGGAGAAGACTGCTGGCTAGACTCGTCAGCGCGGGAGATGGAATAGCGCCGGAAGACGAGTAAGTATAACAAGTAATATGAGAGCAATGTGAACCTTATGGTGCTAGAATTAAGGTCCACTGGCGCTTGGGACCATTTGCGGGCGTCGTGGCCTTGCTACACGTACCAGCGGCTAGGAGAAGACTGCTGGCTAGGCTTGTCAGCGCTGGAGATGGAATAGCGCCGGAAGACGAGTGAGTACTAATAACACAAGAGCATGCAAGAAAGGATTTTTTCCTGGCGGCTTGGTGACTGGAATT